>NW_016802959.1:0-405 GCF_001698545.2 Rhinopithecus bieti | reverse complement strand
GAAGGGGTGGCCTGCCCCTCCACACTTGTGGGTGTTTCTCGTTAGGTGGAAACGAAAGACTTGAGAAAAGGAATAAGACACAGAGACAAAGTGTAGAGAAAGAAAAGCAGGGCCCAGGGGACCGGCGCTCAGCTGACAGAGGACACACGCCGGCACCGGCCTCTGAGTTCCCTTAGTATTTATTGTGAATTATCTTAGTCATTAAAAGGATAAGGGAGTGGCTGGACAATAGGATTATTGTAGGGAGGAAATTGGCAGTAAAACACATGAAAAAATCCTTGCAATATGAATAAGTTAAAAGGAAAATGCTGTGCTTTGAGATGTATATGCGAAATCTTCATAAACCTTTTAGCAGTATTGCTCCAGCAAGTCCTACCTTATTCCTAAAGGCGGTTTCTCCTCACT
>NW_016802958.1:0-403 GCF_001698545.2 Rhinopithecus bieti | reverse complement strand
GATCGCCCGGGGGGTGAGCCACCCCGCGATTCGGGGCCCCCAGCAGCCGCCACGCCCCGCCCTCCACGGTGGACTCACAGCCTGTTTCTGATATTGTGAGTAATATCATCTCCCCCTTTGGTAATTATGAACTCTTTCACAGAGGGGTGTACGCCCCAGTGTGTACACCCTCAGAGGGTGTACACCCGTGTGTATTGGGAGTCATCTCATCCTCTTCCTCCCTGAACATGAAGAACAGTTTCCCAGGAGTGTTTCTACACCCTGCTATATTGGGTGTCATATCCTTCTCTCCCACACGGAAATCGAAACAATATCACTGGGAGCGTGCACACCTTTGTGATCTTTAAAGTAGTATCATTCTCTCCGTGGTGGATATCAGGAACAAGCCTATTAAATAATTATA
>NW_016802957.1:0-4853 GCF_001698545.2 Rhinopithecus bieti | reverse complement strand
AAAAAAAAAAGATATTTCTGTAACCAAAAATCTCGTTTTTCCCAACAAGTCACATAAAAATTCGTCTCCTGAAACCTGAAGGAAATGAGCACATTGAGTCACTAACAACATCTCTTAATTGGTGCCTTCTCACACAACCCTGAAAATGGCCCTTAAAATTGTTCTCCTTCCTTCCATCAGTGATTTTTGCCCAAAGGCATGAAATTCAATTATAAAATGACTATTGATTAACAGCATTGGAGGATGACAGAAACCTAAGAGTTGACCATAAAATAAGTAAAGTTAACTGGAAGGTATTCAAAGAAATAAGAACATGCCATGGGGTGGATGGTACACACTTGTTGAAAGTTTGTTATTCAGCTTCTTTCATTAAGAGAGGACATGGGCCGGGCGCGGTGGCTCAAGCCTGTAATCCCAGCACTTTGGGAGGCCGAGACGGGCGGATCATGAGGTCAGGAGATCGAGACCATCCTGGCTAATATGGTGAAACCCCGTCTCTACTAAAAAATACAAAAAACTAGCCGGGCGACGAGGTGGGCGCCTGTAGTCCCAGCTACTTGGGAGGCTGAGACAGGAGAATGGCGTGAACCCGGGAGGCGGAGCTTGCAGTGAGCTGAGATCTGGCCACTGCACTCCAGCCTGGGCCACAGAGCAAGACTCCGTCTCAAAAAAAAAAAGAGGACATGTTTGGCTGGGCACAGTGGTTCACACCTGTAATCCCAAAACTTTGGGAGGCCAAGGCAGGTGGATCACCTAAGGTTAGGAGTTCGAGGCAATCCTGATCAATATGGCAAAACTTCATTTCTACTAAAAATACAAAAATTAGTTTGGTGTGGTGGCAGATGCCTTTAATCCCAGCTACTTGGAAGACTCAGGAAGAAGAATCACTTGAACCTGGGAGGAGGAGGCTGCAGTGAGCCGAGATCATGCCACTGCTTCAGAGCAAGACTCTGTCTCAGAAAACAAACAAACAAACAAAAACAATGACACGGTCAAGGCCACACCCAGGGAACTATTACAGATGTCATTTCAGAGTGTGCAGCCATTTGTGTTAAAAAGGCTGGATCTGTGCAATCTGTGTTTCAACTATACAAAATCTCACAGACTTGTAAGAAGGATTATATCAGATTGAAAATGGTCTCAGCAATTGCAGCTCACTGGAGTCTTGGGCTACCCTGCCATATTTGCTTAACACACAGACATTTTGTTTTTACTACTTGATTTGTGCTTATTGGTTGGTACCTTTGGAAATGGGGCTTTGGCTGAATTGTGTGTTTGCATGTGTGCACGTGTGTGTGTGTGTGTGCACTACTCCCAAAGACAGTAAATCCCTGAAGAGGCAATTTACTGTTTCCCTTACATACATGCACACTGCTTAATGATTTTCTCACTTTTCTCACTTTAACTGTTTGGTGTGTGTTGTTGACTAGCTAAATGCAGGTAGATTCTGTTTTCTGTTGGAAACATTGATCCCTGGTACTTTTGTTGAAAATGGTGGGGGCTTGCATGTCCCTCAAAGAAACGATTTCAGTAAAATTTCAAATAACTCATTTGGGAGCTTAATTCCAACTATAAGATGTGCTATCAGCTTCACAAAAACACTTGTTTCCATCAGTGGTAGTTTGCTTATTAACCAGTAACTACTTCAACCAAAAGACCTGAAGGGGATATGAAGATGATTTCTGAACAGTGGGCACCATTGGGAATATCCTGGAAATTTCTGGTTCAGCAACACAATAGAAACTGTGTCATGATGGTTGCAATTGTGACCTCAAAAAGAATTCTATTTTTTTTATATGTTGAAAGGACAAGGAAAGGTCAGATGCCAATTCTGGTGTTCTTCATCATTACTATAGGTGGATTCCCTTAGGTAACTTGCTTGGCAATTCTCTTTGCAAAATCTCTGGTTTTCAATAAAGAAATCACAGCAGCTGGAAATGGAGGGACATTTTGGCACTAAGTCAAGTTTTCACAATTGCCTCTTCCAGTTCTATGTTCTATGAATTTATTTAGTAAACACCCTGTTCATCAATACTTGAGCAATGAAGAATACTAGATATTTCTTACAAAAAAGAGAAGAAAACAAAATAAAATAGCAGGTAGCCACAATCATTTAAGGTAAGGAGAATCTCTTGGAAGGGGCCTTGAGATCATTTTCAAGACAAAAGTGCAATCCTTCATCTCACTTTGAGATGTCAGAAATATAAAACTCATTATCAGCCATGTTTAGGTGAATATTTCTTTTCTCTTCTCACCTCAGAAAATCCATATATTTGTACAAATGATATTATAAGTAGAAAACCATAGGCAAGATATTTTTATAACGGGAGGAATTTAGATGAGCACTTAAGCAGAATAATAATTGGTGTTTTTGTAGCTTCACTGGAAGTTTGAGAAGTCAGAATTATGAGGCAGCTTTTTTTTGTTTTGTTTTGTTTTGACACAGAGTTCTGCTCTTTCACCCAGGCTGGAGTGACGTGGTACAATCTCAGCTCACTCCAACCTCTGCCCCTAAGTTTCAAGTGATCCTCCTGCCTCAGCCTCTAGAGTAGCTGGAATTATAGGCATGCACTATCACGTCCAGCTAATTTTTATAGTTTTATCAGAGACGGTTTCACCATGTTGGACAGGCTGATCTCTAACTCCTGACCTCAGGTGATCCACCCACCTCAGTCTTCCAAAGTTCAAGGGTTACAAATATGAGATAGCATGCCTTGGCTCACTTGTACTTCTTATAACCTCTCTCTGTCCTGAATCATCCCTGGCTGCTTTGTTCTCTCTGTCCCATCAGGAGTCCCAGTGGGATAATCTACATTTCATCTTATCATTTCCTAATTCCCCCTCCTTCAGTCCCTGGCCAGCAGGTGGTTCTTTATTTTTCTTTTCAAATTGTTTCCCCAAGCGACCTCCCACTTGCTACACCCAGGGACTATAAATCCTCATTCATTCTGATAGAAGCGTTTAAACCACATATCACTTCAAATTATCTCTCCTTTGGCCTCTGACAACACTTTCTTCCTTGTTTCCTGAATTAAACTGGGTTGCTTCTTCTTGAACTTGATCTGTTTAATCATTCCTCGTTTTTCTGATCAACCAGGAGATGGCATCTCGAAAAGTTCTGAGTTAGACTCTTTGCATATACGTGGCTAAATTTTCAGCGGCCAACTCACTGCACAGATCATATGTCCTATAGAGGAGGCTGACTTTTATCTGTGGGAAAGGGCCATGAAAAGCCTCTGAAATATTCTATGCAAAGGTGGCCTGATCCAGACTGTCTTTTTTAAAAGACACACTATGTTCAAAGTAGAGGATTTATTAAAAACTGGGTAGAGACAAGATAAAGCAATTTGAAGAATATTTTCCTTAATACAGTTGAAATAAATATGGTACTAAGGCTGTGGCAGTACAGAAAGCAGTTTGTAGAAGACAGCAATGTCACAAAGGCAAAATCAAGAAGCTCTCAATGATGCCTTGGATATAATAGATGAGATGGAGAGAAGAATGTTTCCTGAACTCTGCCTGGAAGATGAGGGTGCCACTTACTGAGATAAGGAACTGAAGGAGAATGTAAGATGAAGAGAGAGAATATATTAAGCAATCAAGGTAATCTAATCACATGGTTGGTACCTGTGATTAGAATACAGGGACCATGCATTTTATTTTCTCAAGAATCTGTGATTATCTCTTAAATATGTACATATAAACATATATAAGTATAATTAGTTGAATATAAGCCTACAGATAAAAGTATTTATATACCCAAAGTTTGTAAGTGATATGGTTTGGCTGTATCCCTACCCAAATCTCTTTTTTTTTTTTTCTTAACGCCTAGACCTTTATTACCTCTGGTATTAATTTGTTTGTTTGGCCACATTATTTTATGGAAGATCACTTTATGTTATAAGATGTAATTTTTTTATTTTATACTTATTTCCATAGGTTATTGGGGAACAACTGGTGTGTTGTTACATGAGTAAATTCTTTAGTGGTGATTTGTGAGATTTTGGTGCACCATCACCCAAACAGTATACACTGAACCCTATTTGTTGTCTTTTATACCTCACTCCTTCACATCCTTTCACCCTGAGTCCCCAGAGTATATTCTGTCATTCTTATGCTTTTGCATCCTCATGTCTTAGCTCACAGTATGAGTGAGAACATACCGTTTGGTTTTCCATTCCAGAGTTACATTCCTTAGAATAATAGTATCCAATCTCATCCAGTTTGTAACGAATGCTATTAATTCATTTCTTTTAATGACTGTGTTTGTGCTTGTATTCAGTCATAAAAATGTACTAGTATTCCATCACAAATATACCACAGTTTCTTTATCCACTCAATGATTGATGGGCATTTGATTTGGTTCCATGTTTTTGCAATTGTGAATTGTGCTGCTATAAACATTCATGTGCAAATATCTTCTTTCACATACAGACTTATTTTCCTCTAGGTAGATACCCAGTAGTGGGATTACTGGATCAAATGGTAGTTCTACTGTTAGTTATTTAAGGAATCTCCACACTGCTTTCCATAGTGGCTATACTAGTTTACTTTCCCACCAGCAGTGTAGGAGTGTTCCCCGATCACCACATGCATGTCAATATCTACAGTTTTTTTGCTTTCTTGATTATGGCCATTCTTGTAGGGGTAAGATAGTATTGCATCGTGGTTTTGATTTGCATTTCCCTGATAATTAATGATGTTGAGCATTTTCTTAATATGTTTGTTGGCAATTTGTAGATTTTCTTTTGAGAATTGTCTATTCATGTCCTTAGCCCACTTTTTGATGAGCTTATTCATTTCCTTCTTGTTGGTTTGAGTTCATTGTAGACTAATAAAAGATATTAGTCCTT
>NW_016802956.1:0-818 GCF_001698545.2 Rhinopithecus bieti | reverse complement strand
ACTTTAAGTTCTAGGGTACATGTGCACAATGTGCAGATTTGTTACATATGTATACCTGTGCCATGTTGGTGTGCTGCACCATTAACTCGTCTTTTGCATTAGGTATATCTCCTAATGCTCTCCCTCCCCCCTCCCCCTCCCCACAACAGGCCTACCCAAGCTCTTCATGGCGCCATAGGCTCCCTGAATCATGGCTTCAATTGGTATAGGGTCCTCATTGTTCAACCACCAGGCCACCTTGCCAGTCCAACTCTACTCCAGATGACCCTGAAATGATTCAAATCATACCATGTGTCTGTTTCCATTAGTGAAGGGTGATGTGATAGAGCAGTTGCAGTCATCATGTCTTTGGAGCTAGAATAAGAACATAAATGGAGATTCTTAGTTTTACATTAAATATTTAACTCATGAATCCATCTGACAGGCTGTTAAAAATATATGCTATCCTTCTACCTTGACAAAAATGTCTTCTTAATGGTCCAGAGAGCCAGATTTGAATTGAGAATCATCTGACTCCTTAAAGTTCTGCAGCCAAAACAAAAACAAAAACAAAACAGTGGTACAGGTGAACTAGTACCTGACACCTGCCCTGTGTCTAACACGAGATTTTGTTCACCCCGAGGCTGTTAGCATCTTGAGAGCTTCAGACAAATGTGTGTGAATGCCCCAGCCCATATGCTGAAACTGTTTAGACATGCTACGCCTCAGGCCCAGAGATACCCATATAGGTGACTCAATTCATTGCAAAGAGGAAAAACCCAAGGAATGAGCTCCCACAGACCAGGGCAGAGGGCTCGGAGAGGAATGTCTTGAGTCCT
>NW_016802955.1:323154-324049 GCF_001698545.2 Rhinopithecus bieti | reverse complement strand
AAAAATCCAGGTGGCCCATATGGGTCAGAAGAGCAGCTCAGTTTGGAAATGAGTAGCTGGTGGTAGGCAGACCCAGCCTATTTCTATCTGGCTTCATCTCCTTATGAGATGCAGAGGAACACCATCCAGCCTCCCAGTTCAACTGCCACCATCTTTGGAAGAGGAGACCCTCAACTCTGTCATGCCCATGCATCCCCTGGATTTTCTGAGAATCCCCAAAGATTCTCAAAATCTTTGCATGCAACCACATGCAACCACAAGGCAGTCTATCAGCGGCAGTCCCCATGGGCGTCTCCAATTTTTCCTCTTTGGCTCTGCATCTAACTTATTCATTCATGGCTCATAAAGCCACTGGAGACATTTTATAGCTGGTATGACCCCATTTTCAGCAGTTTGTGTCTATACCACCAAAGGTATGATCTCCAGGTGCTTCCCAAACTTTAAATTCTCTAGAGTTGGGTTTATTCAGATGAGAGGAGAAGGGATAAAATTATAAACTGTTAAGGCCAAAGGAGGCCTTAATTCAGTTCAATTCACAGCAGGGAAATTGAATGAAGTTCAATAATGTGGACTAAATGGGTGTTAGAAGATATAGGCAGGAATGAGACCCTCAAATTTCCCTTACATGAGTGTGCCTGCCCAAGGTCTTGCCTAGCTGACTGCCTGTGAATGGTTCTGCTGAGCTTTCCTTGTCATTTTTTCCTCTGGGAGGTGGAGCATGATGTTGGTTCTCTTCCCATAAGTGGCACAATGGGATAGCACTGAGGAATCACAGTCTCGTTTCTTGACCAAGGCGTCTTGCCTATATTAATTTCAAAGCCTCATGAGGTCTTGAGCCTCATGAGTGTTGAAAATTCTCCAAAAAAAAAAAAAAAAAAAAAAAAAAATGCAAGGT
>NW_016802955.1:306292-318111 GCF_001698545.2 Rhinopithecus bieti | reverse complement strand
GGATTTTGTCAAAACCAAATCACTCAAAATGTGCAATTAACTCTAAATGAAACCAAATTCAACTGTCCCTGGTTTAAATGACTGAAAAAGACATCTCTCATTGCTGTTCATGCCTTTTGGTTCCCAAGTCTCGAAAGGGAAGTCAGAATGTGCTGTGAAATGTACTGTTCTCCATAAAGTCATGCAGCAAAATGTAGTTTTGCAGAAGAGTGTTTCCCAGGGGAATATGTGTGACCTTCTCAAGTGTAAATCTATTTTGACTAGTTATGATGTTTAAGAAGAATTATAGAGAGGAACTGACGTGTTTCCTGGTATGGAATCAAGTCGTTAATTTCCACTGGCTATGAAATACTTATTTTTGTCCTGAGAACTAAATAATCTGACAAAAGCCTTCTACATGTTAATGACCTTTTGTATTTGTAATGAGAGCAGTACAGTGGTAATAAATGCACCATTAAAAAATACATTAGGTTTTTTAAGGTTTTTCTCTTAGATCACATTCATTTGCAGAAACAAACATTGCTGTTTTAAAACCAAGTGAGGCTGACTAACTAATTGTTAGGATTATACACTAAGGAATACTTTCCTAGTTGCAATTTCCAGTTTTTCTCAGTTGTAGAAATCAAACTGATTGTGGAGTAGGCACAAACCCAGACTGGGAGCCTGAGGCTCCAGAGGACTCTTGTATCAATGAGTCTCTGCTCTGCTCTTAAAATAATACATGGGCCTCCTTAGTGGAAACATAAAATTATGAATTAGGAGTGTTTTGGAATATGCAAGTAATTCTCATGTGAATTTAAATTTTAAATGAAAGTTACGGTAGGAGAAGATCTATAAGCCATTTGCAAAGAATTGAAGATGGTGATAAAATTGAATAGTACATTACAGTGATGCAAATAAATTCTTAGTTCTGGACAGAACGGAGAAACAAAAGGGCATTATTTAAATATTGAAATCTAGGAGCATAATTAGAACAGATGCAAACCCACTATATACACAGAAGCAAAAACAATATAAATAAATACTCGTGAGAGAGAGAAGGAAAATGATAGAAAAATAAAAAGAGGGAAATAAATGAACACTGCTTGTTTCCCTGCCAGCCTTGTATAACACATTAAAGCACTCATTTTATTGTCTCTCAAAGCATTTCATTTTCAAAAAACCATCCAGGAAAGGGGAATTTTATATTTTGTATCAATTTCTCCAACTCTTTCATGCCACAAAAACGGCATGATAATAGCGAAACATGTAAATCTGGCATCTCAAAGGTCAACTTCTTTCATGTTTCAATAACATTCTTATTGTATTAGCACTTTTAGATTAGCACTTTTAACAATTCTTCATGCTAGATGTCAATTTTTAAATTGCATGTTTCTTACAAACATCACCCAAGTCCATTAATATTTAGGTTTTATATTTTCAGTTCTTACCCAAACTGATCTAAATGCAAAACCTACACTCTTGACAGAGCAAGGAGCAATAATCACCACTGTTCCTTGTGAATCAAAAGCTTTTGCAGTTCAAGGGATTGGTCCCAGCAGTCACATCATTATTTCTTGAGTTACCCATTATGTGGTTAAAATTTACATAAATATTAGGCATACTCAGTCCCTTCCCTGTGGCTTTTCCAGAAGGACCACATTCCTGTATATTTATAAGCCCCGCTTTCAAAGCTTCTTGTTTTAACTTGCAGAAAGAAGAAAGTCAGAAATATAAAGAAGTCTTAGATTTATATAAATCAGTGCTGTGTTAACAGAATCTTAGGAAGATTTCCTAAGTTCATAACCGAACTCTAGAAGGCTGTTGGGATGACAGTAGCCTTCTCCATCTCTTTCTGGAAAATATTGTAGGTTTTCCCCTTCTCTGGTCATTATATACTTCTTCCCCTCTGCCTTTACTTTTGGGAGTTACTTTCCCTCCTGATAGTATCTGGCACATGCCACGTTGCCACCTTCCATCAGAGCTCTCTACTTCTCTAACTTTACCTCTTAAACTTCCCTCTTAGATTCCCTCTGTTTTCATTTTATCAGGACTCACTGCTTATTTCTGCTACCTAGTTTATTCCTCCATTTCTGCTGCTTGCAGAAGTATCAACAAAAAAGTTCACTAAACTGCTTCCATTTCTTCTTGGGCCCATGAGAAGACTCTTTCATGGAGCAGGCCATGGGATGATGTCTGCATGACAGATTTGTGGTCGTGGTGCTGTAGCCCCTTCCAGACCTGGCCTCTTGAAAGTTCTGCAACATCTTCTACCTCCACCCTCCCTTCATGTATAGACCAGTTAGAGAGGATTCAGCAGTGTGGCTCAAGGCTCTCCAGGATTCTGAGGCTGTAGAGGTTAGTGGAACCACAAAATAGAAGGAGCCTGGTTGAAAGAGATCTGGCCAGGAGAGCTATGTGGTGAGAGCATCTGCACTGGACTCTGCACAAAAACCTTGACTGCGTTAAGCCACTGAGATTTCAGGCTGTTTGTTCTAACAGTTTGCTGCACTATTGCAGTCATCTCTCTATGACTTTCAAGACTCCTCTCAATAATCATCTCCTCTATGGAGCCTTCCTTCCTATGGGCTTCCAGAGCATCTTGGTTTACTATAAGGGTACACAATTTATTCAATCCTATGAGTTGAAACAAACATTTTACCTCTTGCTCTCCTACCTTGAAGATAGCAACTTTGTATTCTAGCGCTCACTGCTGTGTCTGGCACAGAACAAAAAGATGCTCAATAAATCTCAATGGATTTCCTCCCTTCCTGAAAAGAATGCATCACATGGGAGAATTTCAGGCACTGTAGCCCTTGGGGATGGAGGGGGTTTTGGTGATGATTGAAGGGGTGTATGTGTGTGTGTGTGTGTGTGTGTGTGTGTGGTGGGGTGGTCAGTCGTGTGTGTGTGTGTGGTGGGGTGGTCAGTCATGCGTCCCTCAACATAATCACCTTCTCTGTTTATTACACAAGGAATACTTTGTCATCATTCACTTTCTAGGGAGTATAAAGGCAAGTTTATATAACAGAATGACTGTGCTTACATAATAATTCATTCAACAAGTATTTATCTTTGCTCAGGCACTGTTCTTGATACTAAGGGAAAAGGAGTGAAGATGACAGATTAGATCCCTGTCCTCTAGGGCTGGCTTCCTGGGTAAACAACTCAATGGTGAGATTTTGCTATGATTATGAGGCTTTGCTCTCATTTCTGTAAATCCTTGCCCATCCCATTTGTTTCTCAGGTATGTGTTTCCATTCTGATCTTGCTCTAGATTCCTTGTCTTCTCTCCCTTTGGATGGGAATTCTTAACCGAGGCAATGTGACCCAACAGGAAACATTTGACAATGAGTAGAGACGCTTTTGGTTGTAGCAAGTGAGGAAATGGGTGCTTCTGGCATTTAGTGACTAGAGGCCAGGGATGCTGCTACACTTCTTACAAAGCATGGGGCATCCCCTCTGCCTGTTCCAGTCCCTTCAGCCTGGAGGAGGGCCAGGGCTCTTCACCACTGACTGGAAAGTCATCCTTTGGATTCTAAAGAACTGCCTACTAGGCAGTGCCACCAACAAGACCATTCCCTTCTGGGCAGCCAGATGATTTCTTTTCATGGTGCTTCTTGATTCTTTAATATACACCTTAGCCCAGCAGCAAAGGATAGGACCACATATGAGTTATACTGTCTTAGTCTGTTTTGTGTTGCTATAAAAGAATATCTAAGACTGGGTTGTTTATGAAGAAAAGAGGTTTTATTTAGCTCACAATTCTGCATACTGAGAAGTTCAAGGGCATGACTCTGGCTTCTGGTGGGGGGCCCTTTTTTTTTTTTTTTTTTCGCAGTGTCACAAGCATGACAGAGAAGAGAAGGTCAAAAGGAAGTAGACATGTACAAAGAGGGGAAAACCTGAAGGGCATTCTGGCTTTATGGTGACCTATTCTCCTGGGAATTAGTTCATACCCATGAGAACTAATCCAGCCTCAGGAGAATGAGAGCACACTCACCATTTTGAGACTGGCACCAAGCCATTCACAAGGGATCCACCCCTGTGACCCAAATACTTCCCATGAGGCCCAGCTTCCAACACCACTACACTGGGGATCAAATTTTAACATGAGTTTTAGTGGGGACAAACAAACCATATCCAAACTATAGCATATACTTAACTCTCCGTCCTAGCTCACAACATCTAGAACAATGGACCTTTGGGTAGCCATTTCTAGACAGAAAGCCAATCACAACACACAGAGAGGGTGGCAAGAAAAGTATTCACTTTTAAATGAGTGGCTTTGTAGTTAAGGTTATTAGATAAAATACAGACCCCATTTAAATTTGAATTTCACATAAACAATAAATAGTTTTCTAGCATATGTCCCATTTAATTGTGGGATGCTAGCAATGCCATAAGGCAATACTTGAGACATACCTTATAAGTTCTTCATTATTAGAAATTATTATCCATTGTTAGAAATTCAAATTTAACTGGACATCCTGTTTTGTTGTTGTTGTTGTCCTTTTCGAGCGTGTGGTTTTGTTTGTTTGTTTCTTGGCTAAATCTGGCAACTCTATTTTCTATACATTCAAGGTAGCCTCAGATATGCATCTCTGAGTTCCTTCTCCCACTGATGGCTTCTTCTCACTTTTCTCTTCCTTGCCTGTGACTTCCTCACCCCTCCTTTGAAGACAAGCGCAAACTGTTTCCTTGCATCACTCTCGGACACTCCCCTGAGTAACTCTGACACATTTTAAAACCTCTTTCCACCAAAAGTAGATAAGAATGAGGAGTGGTTGTGAGGCAGGCATTGGAAACCTCATTCTGAAAACGCTACATTAGGAAAATGAAATGGATTGAAACTGAATGCAAAGATATTACTATTTGAATCAAACCTGATATTTAAAAGTTCTGTTCTATAACAAATATGAATAAGAAAATAATTGACTTCTTCATACCATTCCTTTGTATATAAAACTGTCCTTGGGCATGCAGTATCTGATTTAATTTACTAATTGAATTATACAATTTTTCAAAAATATGAACTCAAAGAATGTGGGAGAAATAAGTGTGGAAGAAAAGATGGGAAAAAGAAATCTGGGGCAAGTAAAAATTTTTATAGCAAAAAAGAAGTCTTGAGCAGTAAATGTCGCAAAGAAAGCTTGGTACTGTACTTGAAAGGAATTATTTGTAAGAAGTATAAAATGAATTTAGAGGAATCTGCCATGTTTTTCTTTCAAAAGAATGTAAATAGGTCATTGCAGTCAATAAATGTTTTAAATGAATTAAAGAGTCTCCATCTTCAAGGAGGATTAAAAAAAGAAATTTCAACAAAACTTCAAAGAACATTTAAAAGAGGAAAAACAATACAGGTGGAAAAATTAAATTATAACACTTGTGCAACCCCTGTAACTAGACAATAATGTCTTTACAAATGAACTGCAGCAGATATAATACTGGCAATAGGGGAGGGTATCTTTGTATAGGTACAAGCAACGAGTAATAGATGTTGAGAATAAGAAGAGATTGGAGGGAAGCTGCCAAGCATGTCCTCCTGAAAGATCTGGGACTAGAGTTGAGCCTAGAAGGATGGAAAAGAAAGAGAAGGGCATTTTGGATAAGAAAGCCACACTTGCAGTGGGACAAAGATGGGATTTTGCTACAGTGGTGAGACCAGGCAGATTGTCATGGGAGGTTTAGACAAGAGAACAATCAGGTGAAATTTAAAGATAAATAAGGGGCAGACTGTGAATGGACTAGATCCCAAGGCTAAAACTTAGGGCTACTTATCACTTAAACACAGATTCAGACCAGGTTGGAATGTTTGACACCCACTGGAAAAAAAGACCAATTTTTTAAAAACAAATGACTTCCTCAAATCAGTCCCAGATAAGATGGGAAACAAGATAATATGGGATTTGGGGGAAACCTACAGAGGCAGAATTGGCTTGTTAATGGCAGCTGTTTCAACAATTAGAATTAAGTTCACAATGATTCAATTTAGTTTAACAAAATCATGTCTTACATTTCATCTTTCAATAGTTTCCACTCCTCCAGTGAGCCAGGAGAGTTTTGTTTTGGTGTAAATCACTGCCAATCTTGTTTAGTCAACATTAAGACAACAAACCAGAAGAAGAATGGCCACTCTTGCTCTCCTGATAAAATAATCAAGTGACTAATGACTTAATCCCAAGCAACTGGAAGAATGAGGGTACAGCTGACTTATCCATTGAAATTGGTAATTTTTTTTGTTGTTGGGCTAAACCTTCTTTCCCAAATAGGTCAACAACATTTTGAAATCTCATTAAAACAAACAAAATCCCTCTTTCAGTTAACTCTATCTCTCTGAAAGTTTTGTTTTGTAAAAAGACCGTTTTATTATACAGGTGGATTTTATTCTATAGATGCTTGTTAAGAACAGAGGAACCCCCCTCTTTCCATTGTCTGTTAGAGACAAAGGACCACTGCTGACACAGTGATCTATGATACAGCAATGGATTAGAGCCTGTATTCTCTAGTTGCAGGTGTTTTCACAGACAAAGTTTTTGGTCTAAAAGGATCTTTGTTCTCAGATTTACCTTCTGGGTTCCTTTAAAGAAAATCTGCTTTATGAAACAAAATAAAAGCAAAGACATTGGCAGATAAGGGTCTGATACCATCTTCAGAACCATGAAATGACTGGAGTAGGAAAAATGGGATACATTATTTTGATTTTCCCCAAAGGATTTGAGCTTTGGCTAAGAGTTCTTTGTCTACTTTTTTGGGCAAATTTGGGGGAAACCAAAGTCCCCTGGTTCTTATATTTCCATCGCTGTTTGAAATGTTCAGATGCAAAGGCTCATTCTCTCAGATAAATGATAGAATGACTTTAGGTGGCCAAGCCCCATGTGCTGAGTGAGCTGCAGGCCAGGGTGGAGCTGAGGAATCAATGACAAATGATTCTCTCAATAAAGTTCAAGATAGTGTGGCATTCTTTTGTGGTGGACTCAATTTATTAATAGAACTTTTGTTGTTTTGTTGGTGGTGGTGAGGATAGTGGTGTTGTTCCTGGGAATGGAATGAAATTTAGAGCTCTGTTTGAAAAGTTGTCTTCAACTTGCTCAAAATAGATCGGGAAGATGAAGACGAGAAACAGAATATAAACCTACACATACAAAGAGCAATAAAAATGAAACAAGTCATCTTTACTGTGATACTGTGAAATATACATTTGGCCTTTGTTTTGTTTCCTTACATACAGCTCTTAAAACCCTTAAAATCTCCAGAGTGATGAGTCTCTTTTGTATGCTAATTAGATGACTGATGGCTGGGGTCCCCTAAATAGCTTCAGGCTGGGGCCTGGTCGCAGGAAAGATCAGCTTGACTAGAGGGTTGGAACTTTCAACCCCACCCCTCAACCTGGGAGGATGTAGGAGCAATAGGAGGGAGAGGGGCTGAAATTGAGTTGATTACCAATGCCCAACAATGTAATTAATAATGCCAACATAATAAAGCTTCCATAAAAATCCAAAAGGACTGGGTCAGGCAAGGTAAGTGAACACATCTGCATGCTGGGAGGGTGGCACACCCCAACTCCATGGGGACAGAACCCTTTCAGACTTTGCCTTATGTATTTCTTCATCTGGCTGTTTGTCTGTGTCCTTTATTAATAAACTGGTAAACATAACTAGTGGTTCCTCGAGTTCTGTGAGCTGTTCTAGCAAATTAATCAAGCCCAAGGAAGGGGTTATGGGAGCCTCCATTTATAGCTGGTAGGTCGAAAGTCCAGGCTACAACCTGTGTGTGCTACTGGCATCTGAAGTGGGGGACAATCTTGTGGGACTGTGGGATCTGATGCTATCTCTAGGTAGATCATGTCAAAATTGAATCAAATTAGAGGATAGCTAACTGGTGTCCATTGGAGATTCGGATGAAAAATTGCTTTGAGTGTGGGGAAAAAACCCCCATACTTCTGGTGTCAGAAGTGCTGAGTGACTATGTGAGAGTGGAGAGAGGGAAGAACACTTTGTTTTTTCCTATATTACTACATTTACAAATGTAACTAATCTCTTTTTGGAGTTGGATTCTATTTTTTTCCATTAAAAAAAAGGAAAACCCGAATTTTTGAAAACATAATTTTTTCCAAAATAAAATAAAATAGTCAAAAGAGAACATTTCAACTTAATATGATGAAATTGATATTCTGGAATTCCCAAGGCTAGAACACAAGAAGCCTTGCCAAGTTGTCTTAAAACTCTTGCTCTGAGGGAAGAATGCCACCATGTGAGGTGGCATGGGGAAACTGCATGGAGAGAAATGCCTGACTAACCCCAGCAATCCCAGCCATCCCAGACACCACACATGTGAGTGCAAAGGCTTCAGATGACCCCAGCCTCAAGATCCACCGGACAACTACCATCTGAGACTCTGAGCAAGAATCATCAGCTGAACCTAGTCCATCCACAAAACCATAGGGATAATAACACACGCTTTTAAACCCACTACGTTTTGGAGTGGTTTTTCATGCAGCAATAGATAATTGGAGCAGTTCTTGAAAATAACTTCAAAACATGGACTTGGTGGTAACCAGAGAAGGTGATACAGAGGTGGCCGAGAGGCACAGCTTTACTGCCAGGCTTCCTGGAGTTGACTCTATGGGTTCAAACCCTGACCCCACCACATTTGGTAATTAGTTGCCCTCTCAAAACATCAGCTTCTTATTTGTAAAGTGTGAATCATGATAATAATAGTCTCTTTGAATGGTGGTTGTAGGTGCAAAGAAATTCATGTAAAGTGGCTAACATGGCTTGTTAAAGGGTAAGCACTAATTACATTTCATGTATTTTTATTATTAACTAAACTGGCCCATAGAAAGTCAAAGGCTTTGGAGGGAAAACAATTTGTTTACTTATTTAGATAAGAGGTTTCTATATTTGGACAATTTATTCTGTTGTTTTCAGTGGGCTGACAGACGCTGTAAAAGAATCATGTCTAAGATGGGAAACGTGGAAAAGGAGCAGGCACATCCAAAGGCCATTTTTGGGAAATGATGTACTCTGCCTTACATGGGTGAAAAGCTTTGTTTCTTCTAAAAACCGACCAACAGAGAAGCAAATACAGAAATGAGTCTTAAGGCATCTGTGGCAAAGTTAACTCCACTGGGTGCTGGATAATGTATACTGTACATTCCCGGAATGGTGCTGCCTAGAAAATTTATTATGTGTAACATTTAATAAAGGGAAGAGCTTAACAAAACACCCTGGAGACCTGCGTTCTAATTGAGTATCTGCTTTGATGTCTGACTCAGGGCAAGTCAGTGGAGCTCTGTCTCTTATTTCCAACTACTATAAAACAGAATTATGAGCACATTTGGAGCACCCCCAGACACTAAAAAATAAAGGCGGGTGGGCAGAGCATCTGAAAACATGGATACATAAAAGAGAATGGCCAGAAGGTATGCATGATAATGCTGTTAGCATCAGGACAATGTAGAGTCCCTCCGGGCTTCAGCAGGGGCAGACTGGGGAAAGAACATGATGATGTCTTAAAGGCATGGATACCTTTCCAACCTAATATCACTTAGGGATATTAGAATGTTCATATCTGCAGAATGAAGTGGTATATATGGTATATGCCATATGATTCATATACCACATGCATGGCATATACCATATGGTCCATACACCATATCCAGGCATATGGACACTAGAGTATCATTTAGAAAACTCCAATTGAAATCATACCAACCTGGCTTTGATCAAATTCAAGCCTTTCAAATCATTGGAGCCTGTGGTTGACACCTCCTATATGTCTTTGAAAATTCACTCGGTAATATGTTAAGAGACTGGAGAATTTGCCAATCCCTGGGAAAGACATGTCTATTGAATATAATACTGAGAGGGTGTCAACTGCAGAGACCATTAGTCATGTTTCACAGGGAGGGCTCCCTTCCACTTTGACACAGCTGCCATTCTGACCATTGCAAATGTTTACTTTTCTCTAGTATTTGTATTTAGATTCTTAACTCCTATCTCTTTGTTTGTTGTCTAAGTCACCTTGTTAGCATCATAATTCTTCCCAAGTTTGGCACATTCTTTTTTGTAGAGTTCTAAGAAGCACCCCTGTCCCGAAATCATATGTGAATTTAGAGGACCCCAGATCAGCTGATGTGGAGCTGGAGTAAATAAAAGGCACTTTCATTTAAATATCTTATGGAGAAAGTCATTGGAACCCCAAGTGGCCTCTGAGACTATTAAATAAACCCAGAAACTGGAAGGTCACCGAAGGCAGGTCTAGGTGCTTCGTGTTGTTCACAGCAGAAACTCCAGCACCCAGGATAGTGCCCAGCATACAGTACCTGCTCCATTAATACTTGTTGAAAGGATGGTGACTTAAAAGAGGTGTTAGGCCAGAGAAGCAGCAGTTTGGTGGCAGGTGGAGATGTTAACGATGTGTGACCATTCAAGGATCTTATTTCAGAAACAACAAAGGACCAAAGAAGACAAGACAGGAGCTTCCATAGGGTCTCTGCCTTGGCCTTTGGGATAGGGAAGGGAGACCCTAAAGCAAAGAAATTATGTGGACTGACTCCTGGGGAACTCCCTGGTAAAGGTTCTGGTGTTTTGAAAAGAGAGTTTCAACCTGAAGTAAAGAAAGAGTATTGCTTCTTCTGAAAAAGGAGCAGCTCCCAAGATGACCTTGGGTGTGGGAGCCCATGACCATCCATGACTGATATATGTTACACTGAGCCCAGTGGAAAAACAAGACCCCTCTGAGTCTCCACAGAGCAGTAAAGCAGTCTTTGTTTCCTAAATGACTGATTTAGAATGCAAGCTAGGAATGGAAGTTACTAATAAGAGAAGACAGGCAGAGGACATTATTGTTGGGCCATACTTGTTTGGGATTGCAGAACCTTATCATGCAAAAAGTGTGAGGCTCTTTATGGGTTTCAAAATACCATCACCACATCAGATGCTCAACAAACTGTGATAATGTAAATGAGTTACTTAATGGTCTAGTCTAAGAGTTGGCAAACATTTTCTGTAAAGGCCCAGGTTGTACATATTTTCAGCTTTGTGGGTTTCACAGTCTCTGTTGTCACTGCTCAGCTCTGCATTGCAGCATGAAAACAACCATTGACAACACATAAAAGAATTAAGCGAGGCTGTGTTCCAGTAAAATTTTATTTATAAAAACAGACAGTGGTCCAGATTTAGTCTATGGGCTGGAGTTTGCTGACCTGTGGTCTAGACTATTGCTATTCAAAGGGTGCTCCATGGACCAGTTGTTCTAGCATCACCTGGGAGCTTCTTAGAAATACCGAAACCCAAACTGGGCACGGTGGCTCACACCTGTAATCCCAGCATTTTGGGAGGCCGAGGCGAGTGGATCCCTTGAGGTCAGGAGTTTGAGACCAGCCTGGCCAACAAGGCGAAACCCTGTCTCTACTAACCATACAAAAATTAGCTGGTCATGGTGGTGTGCACCTGTAGTCCCAGCTACTAAGGGGGCTGAGGCACGAGAATTGCTTGAACTGGGGAGGCAGAAGTTACAGTGAGCTGAGATGGTGCAACTGCACTCCAGCCTGGACAACAGAATGTCAAAAAAAAAAAAAAAAAGAGAAAAGAAAAGAAAAAAGAAAAAGTAATGTAGAATCCTAGACCTCCTGAACCGAATCTGAATTTGAACAGGACCCAGATGATGCAGGGACACATTAAAGTTTGAACTGTGCTGAGCTGAATAGCGTAGGGTTTCATAAGGAAACGATTCCATTTTCCTCCCATCAGGTCCCTCAAATCTACTGTGGTGGGTCTATTTTTCCCATCCTAGTCCCACCGGATCTTCGACAAGCCCCTATTTTTTTTTTTTTT
>NW_016802955.1:298178-306085 GCF_001698545.2 Rhinopithecus bieti | reverse complement strand
TTTTTTTTTTTTTTGGTTTCTCTTGGGCATTAGAAATGTCTCATTTTTAGCTATTAATAAGTCCAATCCAATCTACACGGATATTTTTATATTAAATGCAATTCAAAGGTTCTCGGCTTTCCCATTGCTCAACTGCCTCTTGTGGAAACCTCAGTGAAGCAAAGGGGCAGGGTCTGTTTTCCTCATTTCCATCTTCTACATTTCTGTCTCTGGCGGCCTGCAGCTTCTGCCTCCTCCACAGCAGCCAGCTGTATGAAGGAGGAGAGATCAGGGAGCAAAGCTTTCTATTTGTCTTGTGCTTTCACAGGCTGGGGTGTGGGCCCCTTTGGGGCAGCTGTCCAAAAGCTGGCTCTTTCTCATGTAGGATTCTCCTGTGGGATGTGAGATATCAGACTCCTGTGGGACATCAGAATCCTCTCAGCTTCCCAATTCCAGCCATGCTCTCTCTAGCTTCCCTCTGACCATGTGTCCCTCATGACTATTTTGTGTTGGGGTCACCTGGCTCCGGCAGGCATGTCTTCGGGCAGGTCACACTAGCCCAGCGACCTTCAGCATTACTCTCAGCCTCAGACAAAGTCAGCCCCTTTACCTGGCAAGCTTTGGTAGTGTGGGCTGTGCCAATCCCAGCTTCTGACTTCTCTTGGCCATCATTGGTAAGAGCAGCCAGTACTTCATCTTTAAACTTGCTCAGACAAGAGTCAGGCCCCAGTCTCTATGGCCCAATGCTGGGATACAGGGAGGATCAGAGGTCCCTGAGGCTGCCTTACTCCTGCAGGAGGTAGAGGAAGCACTCAATACTCTCCTGAAAAGCAGGAGAACAAACTCATGACCTTTCTTTCCTCTGTCCATGCCAACCTCTTTCCTCTGTGCCCGGGCTCCCCTCATACACAGACAGCTAGTAAGTGATGAGTCAGGGTCACAGAGTCAGTTTCAAGTCACTAAGCAAATCTTTCATGGAGAGTCTAGTGTCATCTATTGTCTTTAACTTTGGGTCCCAGCCAAAGTTCCAGACAGGGAAATTCCCATGCAACAGCTGGTTAAAGTAAATTCACTCTAGTCGCTTTATGCTTAGGAGAACTTTGGCGCATAGTTAAGTGACTGGCACAAGGTCACTCAACTAGTAAGGGGAGAGCCGAAGATCTAAACCCCTGACTCCAAGGCTGGGCTCTTCCCCTTCCAAAGCTTATTTTACAGACAATTTCTTCCAATCTTTCTGATTGCTTCAAAGAAGCAAACGAAGCCGGAGTTAAAACTGAAGTTACTTGATTTTCAGCTAAGTAACTTTGCCATTACACCATCTTTCTACTTTTTGTGGAGCAGAAGATCAAGCAATTCTACAGCAATCAGATAAATGAGGGGGAAGTTTTAAAATTCAATCACTTAGGAAAATTCTGCCTTTTACATATTTTCTGCGTTGAGAAACCAGGACTAAATTGACAGGAAAAAACGTTTGCTGTACGAAAGAAGCAAGTCTTGGAACAGAATATGTTAAATAAACCCAGCATTGTTTTAAAAATATACTCACATGCATATAAAAGTGCCTGGAATAGTACATCACGTGTTACCAGTTCTTGTTGGTTTCTAGGAGGTAGTTTATAAGCTTTTCTATATTTTGACCTATTTCGTGTTCTTCCATAGTGTTGGAGGTTTATTCTAATGCTCGTGATTTTTATAATATGGAATAAGGCACATATTTATTTTGACAAAATATAGAAAGGAAAGCTATTTGTTTTTAGCTTTTATTCCTATCAATTTTCCATTATGCGTAATTTCAGTGTCAATTTATAAAAGGAGAGCAATAACCAGTCTTAGCAGAATTTTGGTAAGTCCTCCTCTTACCTGGAATCTATAGAAGAAGACAACTGTGAATTTGATATAATATGACTTTCAGGGAAATGGATGATTTCAGAAAAAATGATTTACCAAAAAAACGAACAAACAACAACAACAAAAAAAACCCACAACACTTCAGAGAGAAAAAGTCCTTGGTGTGTTTAGGTAATTTAGTGTTTGTGTTGATTCTGTGATTGGCAGCGGTTTAGGATTAGAATCTTCTATGTATAAAACGAAGCAGGCAGAAGTGTAACCTGCCTTCACCTTTGATCTGCAGAGGTCAAGGTTTAGACTAGGAGGTTTGTTGATTCTCCTGCAGCATTTATTTCTTGGTTTCCTGATGGCCAGTTTGAAAACCACGAACTCAGCCCCAAACCCACAAACTCGGTTCAAATTGCCGTACTGAATGCTTTTAGGTGATCATTCAACTTGGTCACTATAATCCCGAGATGGGTGAATGTGCTTCCTCCACAAAGCTGCCACTGCCCCTGCTAGCACTCAACTTCCCATCCAAATAGAAAGTGGTTTCCCTTTCCTTTAGGATTCCTCTTCACACACGTGGCTATTTATTTGTGTCTTGCCTCCCCTGTGGTGTAAACTTGAGTTTAATGACTATGTGTTATTAATTATTGGATTTTCCAAATAGCACAGGATCTGGCATAAAACACACACTCAGTAGCCTTTCTTTAGCAATGTAGTTACTATTTTTCTGCCAGCCATGCAGGCACACAGTTTAGACAGTCGTATGGTTCCACAGGCTTGATTTGAAAAGCAGCACTCCCCTCTCCATCTCCCCACAGCTTGTTTTCTATTGCCCACAGGCCACTCCATTAACTGACTATTTTGAAATTCATCTTCATGCTTCTAGGTAACATGCTTATATCACCACTTCCTAATTTTCCCCTTTGTGTTTTATCCATCAGCTTCCCATTTTTAAGGTTGAGGATAGACCTCACTTTATGTCACAACCTCACTGCCCCCACCACCTGCACACATACCTCCTGTCCTCCCATTCTCAAAATATAGTCATTCTGTAACTATAGTCAGATCACCATTCAGACTGTATGATCGTGAGAAGGCAATGCTGTTGACAATTGAGCCCGCCCAACTGTTCATTCTCTCTGGAGATGGAAATGGTCTTTTTGTTTTCCTAGTTGGCTTAGTTTTCTATGCACATATCAGATGTGTTCTCAAACACTACCCTGGATACCTATCTCTCTTCTCATCATATTCAAACACATTGGGAATTCCATCCGTTTCATCTTGGGAAAATCTCTCCCAAAGCTTCACTCTGCTTTGTACCTCCACCACCCTGATGTATCCCTTCCTCAATATTGTTGGGATTTCTCAGTCCCTGGCCCTGGATCTCCTATTTCCTCTCCTTATTTCCCATTTACTCTTTGTTAGGTTGAGTGCGTCCCCTGGTTGATTCCTGGGAATAAGCACATGGGTTATAAAATTTTTGAAACATCACATGGCTGAAAATGTCTTTGCTATTTATCCATAGCTTTGTCTTGGTATGGAATGCCATGCTGGCTGTCATTTCCTTCAGAAATTTGAAGGCATTACTTTTAGCTTTGCTGCTGCTATTGAAACATCCAATGCCATTCTGATTCCTGATCCTTTGAATAGAATTGTTCCCCCCTCCCACCTTCACTCTGAATACTTTGATGATTTTCTCTCTTTTTTTTTTTTTTTTTTTGAGATGGAGTTTCACTCTGTCCCCAGGCTGGAGTGCAGTGGCACGATCTCGGCTCACTGCAACCTCTGCTGTCTCCTGGGTTCAAGCAATTCTCCCGCCTCAGTCTCCCAAGTAGCTGGGACTACAAGCACGCGTCGCCACACCCAGCTAATTTTTGTATTTTTAGTAGAGACGGGTTTTACCATGTTGGCCAGGATGGTCTCGATCTCTTGACCTCGTGATCCACCAGCCTCGGCCTCCCAAAATGCTGAGATTACATGTGTGAGCCACTGTGCCCGGCCAATGATCGTCTCTTAATGGTCCTGCATTTCATGATGAGATATCTTTGTGTGTATCTGTGGTCAAGTGCCGCACTAGATGAACTGTGGGGAACCCTTTCAAATAGAAAAACCATGCCTCTCATTTCTGGGAAATTTTCTTGCATTACTTATTTGATAATTTCCAACTCCCTGTTTTAACTGCTCTATACTTTACAACCCCGATTTTTTGAATTTTGTTGTCTCTGAACTGTCCTCTTCTCTCCCTTAAAAAAGATTTTTTTCTTCTCCTATTTTCCTTATCTTTATCTTTCAAGGCTACCTCATGACAGATTTCCTCAACTATCCTTCCAATACATCAAGTCTTTCATTTCTGCTATTACGTTTTTAATTTCTAATGGCTGTTATTTTTATTCTCCAAGTGTTCCCTTTTTCACAGCATCTGTCCTTATTTCATGCATGTGATATCATCTGTTATTTCTCCAAGGATATTAATATCTTTTGAACTTTTCTTCTTGCATAGCATCTTTTTGCTCCAAATTGCTTTCGTAAAGTTCTCTTTTATATTACATGTCACCTCCCTCGCACGTTTGGCAATCCTTGAGTGCTTGTGTGTAAGAATGGGGCGCTAAAACCGACAGGAAGCTCTGAACACGTGGGTGGAGTAGTTTTCTGTGGGCTTCCCTCTAGAGAGATATGGTTGGCCTGTTTCAATGGGAACCTTCTGATGTCAGTCTCTTAGTTGTATTTCTCTCAAGCTGGTAGGATTCCTCTGAGAGGACTCCCACCCTCCTATCTGGTAGAAGTAGGCTAAGGCACCAGCATTGTGGGAGCTGAGTGGAGGAAGCTGGCAGAAGTAGTATTGGTATTTCAGTATGTACAAGACATGTATTTATTAATTTCACTCTTTTCAATATGGAATCCCCTCCCTAACCTAGAGTTTCTGAACCTTAGCACTACTGACCTTTTGCGCAGCATGACTGTTGTGTGTGGCTGTGCTGTGCATCATTAGGATGCTACCAATATCCCTGGCCCCTACCCACTAGATGCCAGTAGCATTCATTACCCCAGTTGTGACAGCCAAAAATGTCTCCAGACATTGGCAAATGTTCCCTGAAGGGCAAATTCACCCTGGGTGGAGAAGCACTGCCCTAACTCCACCTTGTGTTTCCAAGATGAGAGGCTCTCTGTTTGTCCCTTTCCTAAGAATAAACATCTGTTTCTCTTCTAGGTTTGGTGGACATTAGATCTTTAGTTGCTCAGAGGACCTGGAGACTTAACTGTTTCTTCAATAAATATTCCACTAACCCTTCTATTGTTAGATCCCCATTTGCAGTTTTTTTTCCCCCCTGCAGTACCTGGGCCAATCGATTCCTGAGCCTCTGGGGTTCCGTAATACTAGGTTTTCCTTGACTTTCTCCATTGCTGATTGAGGTTCCTGCTTTCTTGGGCCTGCTAAATCAATTAGCATATCCATCTGCTCGCCAGCTGCTGAAATTTTGTTCTTATTATCTCCTCTCTTTTTCTTTGTTGTCCTGGATTTCTGCCTTTTGTTTTGCAAATGTCTTTACAGTCATGGGAGTTAAGTAAGGGATTTCAGGAAAGGTAAGAGTACACATGTGTATTCTGATTCACTGTCTTTAATGGGAAGTGGAGTCTATCATTTTCAAGTTGTAGAAATGTAGTCTATACTTTTTTAGGGAGGAGGCAGCAGGGAGAGAGAGCTGTCCTATTTAAGGATTGTTGGAAGGAGTAGTGGCTAATAATTGCATTCAGCCCACCATGTTTAAGTGCTAGTGCCCACTCAATGGATATGTGTTGAATGAATGTTGGTTATTTTGCATAATAGTTTTGTACTAGCTTAAGTAATTTAAAGTCAGTCTATTAAATACTCCCAAGACCACCCAATGTGTCACGCTTCCACCAAATTGTGCGAACAGTATTCAAAGCACTTAAAAGTGGGGTAGAGACAGAGAAAACACCAATTACTGGGCTCCCACTTTGCCTCCCTGATAGGGCTCTTTAATACATGAATTTCTCTTTCCTTTAGAATGTGGCTTAGAGTGGTGTGGTACTAATCCTCTCATGTGTTCCATAATTGGGTTATGAGGGTCTGTCCTCATCTTTCCTGTCTGAGAAAAGTAGAGAAGAATTGAGTCTCGGGGAGCATGTGAATATAGTGGATGTGACACATCAATTCCAGTTGCATTGGCTTCAGACCTTTCTTTGCTCTCCATGCCCCACCCCCACCTCCTGTCTATTCGAAAGAGAGTAGGGAGTTTTTCACTGGCCCCTCCCTTCCACAGCTCCAGATTCGGTCCTCTCATTGGTTTATTTTCCCTTCAGGCCAGGCAGACGAGTAGTGGGTGGAAGGATGAGTCTATTTACTGTGACTCAGCTGCTTTATCTAACTCAGAGAAACAAAACCAGCAAATCAGAGCAGTATTCTGACTAGCTTATATTGACGGGTACAAATTTATCACTGCTGTGGGATACACTTTACTGCCAAAACACACTCACTGCCTGAATCTTAAATATGATTACTTTGACTTCTTAACCTCTCTTCTTCCAAAAAAGAGAATCAAAATAATACTTTGTAGGAAAATTGCTGATATAGACTTTCTTCATCCTTTGAGATTAGATCATCCCAAACAGAACTCTGAGTAGCCTCCTATTAATCTTTGTATACAACATATCTCACATGATTGTGGCTTAAGTAATGCAAATGTTATGGAAGTTGTTAGTGCCAAATATTATGAAAGTTATTTCTAATATTAGAATATTAGAAATATTCTAATTCCCCTCTTTCCTGGCATGCCATAGGATTTCACTCCTCTGACTTCTCTGAAAGTAGGTATAGATAGATGATTTACATTGGTTTTAAAAAAGTGAGGAGATGCTTTGAGTCAGTGTGTAAGTTAGCATTTACCCTTGCCTGCCTGTCCAAATGGATCTTCCATCAGCCTGATTTCTTGAGTGGCTGCAATGAGAACACACCCTTGCAAACTTATTTTGAACGTGTAATATGAATGAGAATGAAATTTTTGTTGGGTGAAGCACTGAGATTTGGAGGCCGTTTGTTACTGTAGCATAATCTAGCATTTGCTGACTGATACACACTTGATTTTTGATGGAGACTGTATAATTCAGAAATGTTCATAATATTTTACAGTGAAAGGGGTATGTTGTATGCGTGTGTGTGTAAGACATAGAAGCAAAACTTTGCTTGAAGGGGGATTAGGAGTCTGGAGTCCTAGCTTGGCCTCTCCTTCCTTCCTGTAGACTCCTGAAACACCTTATCACAACCTTATTAGAAGACAGTTTGAAATTCATTACCAAAGACTCCCAAACTAATATTAAGAATTTCGTACAATTGAGAGTTCGATTCTTCCTTTTTTATACAGCAGCAATGTGAAAAATCTGTTTCACAACCACTAAATAATAAGATAAAACTAATCATAATCAGGTAAAGGGAATAAAAACTAAAGCAATGAGAGTCTTTTCCCGGTGAATATATCATAATCACATACACATGGGTTAAGTATGAAGACACGGTATGTGTTTGCTTTTCCATGTGAAGTAGAGCTTTGAGAATGGGACTGAATATCAGCATAGGAACCAGGAGACATTATGTTAGCATGTCCTCCCCTGGGTCTGCTGTTGTCTTCTCTTCCTCACCTGATTCCTCATCTCAATATCAGCCCTGCTGTCAGTTCAGTGATTACATTTTAGTCAAAGCTACAGATTCCAATGCTTTTAAGCATCTTTAAATGTTATGGTGTCCTAATCCTTTGAAAATCTGAATTAAACCATGGACTCCAGGAAAAAAAAAAAAAAAACAGATCTACATGTTTATATGTGCATCAAGTTGCAGGGATTTCAAGACCTGCCTAAATCCCAGCTTAAGAAACCTTGATCAAATGGTTTTTCAAATTTACAGAATGAATTTGGCCTCTTGAAGTTGTGTAGATTTCTGCATTTGGTCAAGATGTGTATGAAATAAGAACACTATAGTAAGTAGTTTCACATACCGGTTAATATTTCAAGGGCATCTCAAAAAGTAGAAATTTTTAATTCCATTTTTTATTGTGGTAAAATATACATATCATAAAATT
>NW_016802955.1:294925-298024 GCF_001698545.2 Rhinopithecus bieti | reverse complement strand
AAGTAGAAATTTTAATTCCATTTTTTATTGTGGTAAAATATACATATCATAAAATTTGCCATTTTGACAATTTTTTAGTTGTATAGTTCAGTGGCTTTAAGTACATTCAGGTTTTTGTGTAATCATCACCACCATCCCTCTCCAGAACATTTTTTAGCTTTCCAAACTGAAACTCTGTATTCATTAAGTAATAACTTTCTATTCTCCCTTCCCTCTAGTCCCTGACAACCACCATTCTACTTTCTGTGTTTATGGATTTAATGATTCTCAGTAACTCTTATAAGTTGAATTATACAATATTTGTCCTTTTGTGACTGGCTTATTTCACTTAGAGTAATGTCTTCAAGGTTCATCTATATTGTAGCATGTGCCAGAATTTCCTTTCTTTTTAAGGCTGAATAATATTCCATTCAGTGTATATACCATATTTTGTTTACCCATTCACTTGAGCTGCTCCCACCTTGTGGCTATTGTGAATATTGCTGATATAAACACAAGTGTACAAATATTTGTTCAAGTCATGCTTTCTTTTGAGTATACACTTAGAAGTAGACTTCTGGAATATATGGTAATTCTATTTTTGATTTTTAAGGATCTACCATACTGATTTCCATAGCAGCTGCATCATTTTACATTCCTATCAGCAGTGCACAAGCGTTCCAATTTCTCCACATCCTTGTCAACATTTGTTATTTTCTGTTTTCTTCTTCTTTTAAATAATAGTCATCCTAATGGGTATGACGTGGTATCTCATTGTGGTTTTGATTTGCATTTCCCTAATTATATTAATGATGTTGAATCTCTTTTCATGTGTTTATTGGCCATTTATATATCTTCTTTTGAGAATTGTCTATTCAAGTCCTTTGCCCATTGTATTAGGCCATTCTTGCATTGCTGTAAAGAAATACCTGAGACTAGGTAATTTATAAAGAAAAGGGATTTAATTGGCTCATGGTTCCTCAGGCTGTACAGGAAGCATGGTGCTGGCATCTGCTTGGCTTCTTGGGAGGCCTTAGGAAACTTACAATAATGGCAGAAGGTGAAGGGGTAGTTGGCACTTCACATGGTGGGAGCAGGAGGAAGAGAGAGGGTGGGGAGGTGCCACACACTTGTAAACCACAGATCTCAGGAGAACTCTATCATGAGAATAGCACCAAAGAGAAGGTTCTAAACCATTCATGATGGATCCACCCCCATCCAGTCACCTCCCACCAGGCCCCATCTCCAACATTTGGGATTATAATTCCACATGAGATTTAGACAGGAACACAGATCCAAACAAAATCACCCATTTTTAAAGTGGATTGTGTTTGTTTTTAGTTGTTTTACTTGTAGGAGTTCTGAATATATTCTGGATATCAACCCCTTATCAGATATATGATATGCAAATATTTTCTCCCATTCTATGAGTTGCCTTTTCACTCTGTTGATAGTACCCTTTGATGGGCAAAAGTTTTCAAATTTTTCTGTGGTCCAAATTATCGGTTTTTTCTTTTGTTGCCTGTGTTTTTTGTGTCATATTTGAGAAATCATTGCCAAACTTAATGTCATGGAGTTTTCCCCTGTGTTTTCTTCTAAGAGTTTTATAGTTTTAGCTCTTATGTTTACAGGTATTTTATCTATTTTAGTCAATTTTGTATAGGGTGTAAGATAAGGGTCCAATTTAATCTTTTGGATGTGAATATCCAGTTTTCCAAAACCATTTGTTGAAAAGACTCTCCTTTCTCCATTAAATGGTCTTGGCACCCTTGTTGTAAATCACTTGACCATATATGTAAGGGTTTATATTTCTGGGATCTCTATTCTATTCCATTAGTCTATATGTCTGTCTTTATGTCAGTACCACACTGTTTTGATTACTGCAGTTTTGCAATAAGTTTTGAAATAAAGAAGTGTGAGACCTCCAACTTTGTTCTTTTTCAAGTTTGTTTTGACTATTCAGAATTCCTTGAGATTTCATATTAATTTTACAGTGAATTTTTCTATTTCTGCAAAAAATCAGTTAGGATCTCAATAGTATTTGCACTGAATATGTGGTCATTTTGGGGAGAACATCTTAACAATATTGTCTTCCAATCCAGAAACGTGGGATGTCTTTCCATGTATCTGTGGCCTCTCTAATTTCTTTCTGCAATGTTTTGTAGTTTTTAGTGTAGAAGTTTTTCACTTCCTTAGTTCAGTTTATTCCTAAGTATTTTGTTATTTTTATGCTAATATAAGTAGAATTGTTTTCTTCATTTCCATTTTGGATTGCTCATTGTTAGGGTACAGAAACACAACTGTTTTCTTGTATGCTGATTTTGTGTTGGGAAACTGTGTTGAACTTGTTAGTTTTAACAAACAAGTTCTTTTTTGTGTGTGGAATCTTTAGGGTTTTCTATATACAAGATCATGTCGTTTGTGAACAGAGATAATTTTACTTCTTGCTTTCCAAATTGATTGCCTGTTATTTCTTTTTGTTGCCTAATTGCTCTGACTAGGACTTTCAGTTGTGTGTTAAATAGAAGGGGCAAAAGCTAGCATCCTTACCTTGTTTCTGATCCTAGAGGAAAAGTTTTCAGTCTTTCACCATTGAGTGTGATATTAGCTGTGGGTTTTTAATATATGGCCTTTATTATGTTAAAGCAGTTTCCTTCTCCTTCTAGTTTGCTGAACATTCTTATGATGAAAGTGTGTTGAATTTTATCACAAGATTTTTCTGCGTCAATTAAGATAATCATGTAGCTTTTTTCATTATTTTAATATGATGTGTTACATTGATTCGATATCTTCTTAAAACAGGATTAAAATATTCTCAAATAAAATTCAGGCTAAAGGAAGCTTTGATGTGTTGTCTCATTGTTCTATGTGAACCTAGACAAGGCCTCTCCACTCTTCTTTCTAAGAAGTCCTCTGTATTTCTTACACTTCTACCTTTTGCTTTTTACTCTCCTTGTGGTCTCTTCATGAAAATATATTTTCAAGTATAAAAATATTTGCCTCTTGGAAAAGATGTAAATCCATAACCGTAGAATCATAGATGGCTAAGACTGAAAATGTCTTCAGAGTTCATTTTGTTCACTTGTCACAAAAACAGAGAACTTGCTTTTTTTTTTTTTT
>NW_016802955.1:269813-294123 GCF_001698545.2 Rhinopithecus bieti | reverse complement strand
GATCTAGAACTAGAAATACCATTTGACCCAGTGATCCCATTACTGCATATATACCCAAAGGTTTATTAATCATGCTGCTATAAAGACACATGCACATGTATGCTTATTGCAGCACTATTCACAATAGCAAAGACTTGGAACCAACCCAAATGTCCATCCATGACAGACTGGATTAAGAAAATGTGGCACATATATACCACGGAATACTATGCAGCCATAAAAAAGGATGAGTTTGTGTCCTTTGTAGGGACATGGATGCAGCTGGAAACCATAATTCTCAGCAAACTATTGCAAGAACAGAAAACCAAACACCACATGTTCTCACTCATAGGTGGGAATTGAACAATGAGATCACTTGGACACAGGAAGGGGAACATCACACACTGGGGCCTGTTGTGGGGCGGGGGGAGGAGGGAGGGATAGCATTAGGAGATATACCTAATGTAAATGACGAGTTAATGGGTGCAGCACACCAACATGGCACATGTATACATATGTAACAAACCTGCACGTTGAAAAAAAATATATATATATTTCCAGCTCTGTCACTAAAGTGACCTGGAAGCCAACTGCTAGTACACATGTAGAAATCTTTAATATGTGCTACCAAAGCCCAGATTTAGGCTTCTAATTTATTGTCCATTAAAAGAGCTTTTTGGGTTTTTTTAAAGACAAGTTCTCACTCTGTCGCCTAGGCTGGAGTGCAGTTGCACAATCATGGCTCACTGCAGCCTCCATTTCCAGGGCTCAAGTGATCCTCCTGCCTCAGCTTCCTGAGTAGCTGGGACTACAGGCACGTGCCACCATGTCTGGCTAATTTTTGGATTTTTTGTAGCAATGGAATCTCACAATGCGGCCCAGGCTGGTCTCGAAATCCTGGGCTCCAGCGATCTGCCTGCTTTGGCCTCCCAAAGTGCTGGGATTACAGGAGTGAGCCACCGTGCCTGGCCTTTTATTCTTTTCTTTTTTAATGAAAAGAGCTGTTTTTTGGGTGAATATTGGATTTTATATCTGAATGCTGGATAAAAGAGATAGCTTGCAAATGAGCTGCTGATATGCTATAAGTTACCCCAATTCTCATCAAGAAAATTAAAATAAACTGCGATTTTATTTATGGTGGCAGAACCAGGACGATGTTGCCAGAATGAAGAAGGAACAGGCTATGTGGAGATTGTCTGGAGGGAAAAATAAGGTAAGTATGAAACATTTGTTTTTACTAGAAAGTTAAGTCTGAATCCTTGATGAATACTATAAAAGAGAAAAATTAATATAAAGCATGGAAAAGGAAATCATAATGAAAAAATAAGGATGATCAGAATAGGAAATGTTTCATTCTATCTTTTATTATATAAGGTAATATTCATTTTAAAAGGCGTTGTATACTTCTATTAAGCATGTGCTTATTTATATAATATCATTTATATCTTTTCCCCCTATCTCTTGTAGAGGAGGCTAGCTATAGGTAACTGTAAATAAGACAACTATTTCCAGAAAAAGTTAGAGCTAGACCAAGATTCATTCGCTCTGATGGCCACATTCAATAACCACATAGAGAATCTAAAAACTAAAAACTAAAAAACACAAAATATACAAACATTTAGGGTTTAATGCTGACCTCATGCTTATAGGATCAGGCTTAATAATAAGAGATGGTCTTTGAAGTATTGGAAACAATAGGAAATAATGTATTTTGCACTTAGAGGGCAACTATTATTATTGCTTACCAGTGATTAAGAGACCCAGATGACCAATCCCATTTGCTCTACAAGAATTGACTATTGGGATCAGCTATTATAGTTGGTACAAAGAAGCTCTAGGACAGGAATAGGTTCATCCAGCATTCAGGACAAGATGGAGAAATGGAAATCTCTGAAAACAAAGCTAATGAAAATAAAAAATGGAAAAGACTGGTAAAGCCAAAGAGATAGCTTGCAAATGAGCTGCTGATATGCTATGAGTTGCCCCAACTCTCATCAAGAAAATTAAAATAAACTGCGATTTTATTTATGATGGCAGAACCAGGACGATGTTGCCAGAATGAAGAAGGGATGGGTTATGTGGAGATTGTCTATTAAAATTGTAAGGATTTTGCCTTCATGTCGTCGGTACTTTTGGGATGAGATGATGTTCTTACCACCCGTCAGACATCCTTCTTCAGGAAAGATCAAGACCTGGACCTCAGGGAAGGCACTCCAAGAAGGCGTGTATACCTGGAGACTTCCTCAGTTGCAAGCTGTTCTCTCTCTGAGTAAACAGAGATTCCCACCTTTCTCTGGAATATCCACACTACCCTCTCCCCCAAAGCAACAGGGATTTACTCTAGCAGGGAACCTCATTGGAAGCAGAAGAATCAGAATTTCCTGGGGACAAATGTACCATGTCAAAGTCCCCAAATGATTCTGGACGCCCATCCTACTTGGGGACGATGCTAACTTTCCAGTGTGAATCACCTTTCTCACCATTAATTGCAAGGGTTTTAACTTTCACACAGTAAAAGTTAATACTCCATGAAACAGGCATGAGTATCTGGTTTCAAAAGAAACTTTTTATACGACCCAAAAGTTAAAGAATTTAAAACAGGGACATGATGATTTAGATTTAAATGATTAAAGTGGACTAATGAAATCGTCTTACAGGCTACATGCCAAAGTTCCTAGTTTTTTGGTGTAGATCAAACAATTCCACCAAATTCAGTTAAACTACTGAAGGACATTACTATTGCCAATAAAAATATAATAGTTAACTTGAAGAGAAAGATTTTGCATTTTATTAATCTGAGTTTTAAGAAAAGTATGTGAGATGCCAATGATTCAAAGCAGCAAAATTTTTTCTGCAATGTGCCTAGGCTAGCCATGAAGAATACATTTTATGTCTTGTGTCAATTACAGTTGACTCCCGTGGCTGTGCTGGGCAGGATGCTCAGACCTACTCTCACTCAGGGAAAGGGGGCTTTAATCAAACTGAAGATGTCTGCCCTTGGCACCAGCACGCATTCCCACACCATACTAGGAATTCCTTTCTGTGAAGCGATTAGAAATTACACTCCTTATGCTTGAATAGCTTTTAGTCTGGTTTGGGAATTAAGACCCAAAGAGGTGAGAAAATAGAGCATTTCTCAGGCAATATAGACACTTCTATCAAGCTCTTCTGTGCTCCTCTTGTGGGACTAATTGCTCCTTTCTTGTTACTGCCATGAGCATTTTATGAGCACTGCTACATGGCTACTGCCTTTGTTATTGTTCTTACATGGTTACCGCTCCCCTGTTAGTTTGCAACACCCTTGAGGGCGTGACTACACTCCACTGCTCCAGCTCCAGCTCCATTGCTGCCAGCCCTCAGCGCCCTGGTCTGTGCCTCCTGAGCTGAGGGGCCCTCCCTGACAAGGGGATGAGCATATGAAGGGGGTTAAAGGAAATCAGATAAGTGGGGTGGAAATACCAGGCTTTGCTCTCAGCTAACCAGGCCCACCCCTCAATCCCCAGTTTTCTGGGCTTATGTCTATAGCCTTCCCATTGAGTCTATCAGCAAGCAACACTTGGCAACTTTCAAATAAATTCCTCTTCTCTTTAAGTTCCCTGACTTGAGTTTTAGTTGCCTGGGACATTCTTCCACAAAGACTTAGCTTTTTTTCCTCCGTTCATACCTCTGCTCCCATTACCCACTTCCCTATGACATGGCATGATAGGAGGTGCAGAATGGAAAGAGCTGATGCAGATTCCCAGAGTGCAGGATTTCCAGTCGGTTGGCTCTGGCATCAAATTCCAGCTCTGCCACCTACTGTATGACTTTGGGCAAGTGATTTGTCCTTGTGGGCACCCAGTTAGCCAGGATAAAGTGGATGCAATGTCTACCTCTGGAAATAGCTACGAGGGTCAAGGCAGATGATATATCCTAGGCATACAGCTGTGGCGACACTTATTATCCAGCTTCCCTATTCCTCATTGAGCAGTCATTGCCATGTGCATCTTGTATACTGTGACCATTTAAATCTTTTATTATTTATCTTCTTATATACTGATGCCTTATTTCCCTCCCTGCAGGGAAAAAGCTTGAGGCCCCCATCCTCACTCCACCCCAGCCTTTGCAAAGTCCTATCCATAGTAGGTGCTCAGTGTGTATATACATATGTATGTATATGTTTATATATATTGATTGATTGTCAGCTTGTGGTGTATATTCATAGTCACAGAGTGGGCTCATTTTGCTTTATTCATTGACATCATGCTGCCTGCTGCCCATGGTCTTGCTTACTGGTCAGGTTTGCTGTTCCACTCCAGGAGGGCTTCTAGGTATACCACTGGACAGATTAGGGCTGATTTCAGGGTTTTCCTGGTATAGATCCTTGCGAACTGACTCTGGACAGTGTCAATGTCCTCCAGCCAAAGACCTCTAAGAACAAATCTGTAGCTGAACAAGTTGAATTTCTTACTTGTAGCGAGGGAGTACACACACCTTGGGGAACAGTGGAACATTTAAGGAAGAGGGTGCTAGAAAAGATGTACTGTGTAGAAAAGAGCTAACATAGCAAGCCTGAGACTGCTACCCTTTCAAAGGCCTGCTTGCTAGGTTGGCCCTTGGCCCATGTCTGGGAAGTTGGATTTGGGGAATGTTCCCACCATTCCCTAACTCATAAGAGCAGCCCACTGTGCCTAAAGTGTCTGTACAAACAATATGGTCTATGCTAACACCTGCTTTCCTTCTGAAAGTCTGGTATTTCGGTTTGTGCTAGGCAGAAAGCATCTGTGGACTCATCCCCCACTAAAACACAGGCGCTGAGTCTCTAATGACCTTCCCTGATAACAGTATTTCACACTATTGTCACAACTTGATGCTGCAGGAATTAAGCACATCTTATGTGACTCCTCTGGGAGCTTGGGCCTGGCTTCCTTCGAAAATCACCCCATGTACCTTTTCCCTTTGCTGATGCTGCTAGGTATTCTTTCACAGTAATAAGTCTTAGCTGTGAGTCTGACAATATGCTGAATCTTCTGATACCACTAGCACATTTATAAGAGGTGAGCTTACCTTAGGTGACTTTGGGGAGGATGTAAGGGTGTGACTTTGCTCTGGATCACATCATCTCCAGGAGCAGTGGTAATTCTGTAATTGGATATCTCAATAAATCTTATCTAGGAGGAGGGAAGATTAGAACAAGGACTAGAACAAGGCCAAAGCTGTAATTGATAATGAAGCAGCAGTCACTTACATTAGCTAGGGTAGGGAAATATTGTGTATTTTGTGGCTCGAAGAATGCTCTTGTTTTGTTTATGTTCAGACATGATTATGGAGGAGTCTTGCTTCATCACAGTCACAGAGTGGCCTTGTTTGAGGTTGACGCTTGGTGAAAATATTCACATTCAACAGAACACCCAGGCCCAACTGTGAGGGCCCATCAGTTCCACAATATCGGCGGCTGCTTTCTCTTTCTCACCAGTAATGCATTCTCAAACTGTCTCGTCTTTGATGCCACAGCTTTCACTTATATGGAAAAGTTTCTCCATAGTGGTTTCAGTTTCTCAAGGCTTTATAATTACAGCAGACTTTCAATTTCCCATATCCATTGAGCGAAAATCCATCCTGGTGGAGACCAACTTATGGAGGAGGCCTAACCAATAGGACACAGATCAAATGATTTTATTCTTTGTAATAACTGCTAACCAGCATACTGCTTTCCCCCCGGACAGTGGGGTCTCCAAATATTCAATTCAACCTAATTTCATGACTTTTGTCACTGGCATTTATTTTAGCAGTCTCTTGTTGGCTGAGAAGATATAGTTGTATGCACTGAGGCAGCACTGTCCAAGTCTGTTCACAGATCTCCTTCCCTGCAGCCCAAGGTTAAGGTTGTGGCCATCGCGACCACCTCAGGCAGCTAATTGCAATCTTTTGACTGCAGCCTGAAGCTCTAACAGCATCAGTCTCTCCAATAAGCATGCCTCTTTGCCCTTTTCTCTGGGTAAGCCTGCAACTCTAATGCCAATTAATTCCCAGCAACACCAGTTCAGGTGCTGATAGGCACAGGTGGGATACATCTTTCAAGCCTATCAGGAGCTGTTCCCTCTCTCTCTGTCTATCTGAATATTTCACCCCTCCCCAGGGCTCCCCTTTCTACTCCTGGAACCTGGGGGTGGAGGGCTGAAGGTCTAGTAACTAAGAAATTATTCCACCTAGGAATAGAATGTTCAGCTCCCATCTTGCAGGCAGTTGTGAGAGATTTTTTCGGGGAGCACTTCTCCTTGGCTGTGAGAAGAAATCTGGTATAGAGGCCCCACCCCTTGCTGGAGAGAGAAGAGTAGCTTGTGTTTAAAACTACATCCCTGAGAATGATCTCTTTGACATCTTCTGGAATTAGGGCATGTTATGCTCATTCTGCTAGCAGAGCCCCACTTGGTGTGTTCCCTGAGTTGGTGGCCTTCTGAGCTTAGCCTAGGAGAACCTCATGCCTTTCCAGGCAGTGGGTCCTAACTTCCAGTTCTGGAGAAGGATCCCACTCAGCACTTCACAACACTAATTCTAATTTCATCAATCAGCAATAGTAGAGGACAACATCTTCTTATTAGGGAACTGTTGAGAATTGTGGCAAAACTTCTACACTTGCACTGTCCAAAATATTTATTATTTGGTCCTTTGCAAACAAGGTTTGTTGGTCTCTCTTCTAGACTATCAAATAAAATGTGTATTTTTGTTTGTTTGTTTTTTGAGACACAGTCTTGCTGTGTTGCCCAGGCTGGAGTGCAGTGATGGGATCTCGGCTGACTGCAACCTCCACTTCTGGGGTTCAGGAGATTCTCCTGCCTCAGCCTTCCGAGGGGTTGGGACAACAGGTGCATGCCACCAGGCCCGGCTAACTTTTGAATTTTTAGTAGAGACAGGATTTTACTATGTTGGCCAGGCTGCTCTCAAACTCCTAACCTCAAGTGATCCACCTGCCTCGGCCTCCCAAAGTGCTGGGATTACAGGTGTGAGCCACTGTGTCCGGCCTAAAATATGTACTTTAAGCATATGAAACTTATTGAATACTTATTGTTCAATATTAAATATATAGTATAGCATTTTAATTAGTAGAAAAATGAATGCATTTAGGCCAATCCCATATTAAGCTGGGTAATTAAATTATCATAACACCTTGCTACTCAAATTTTTAGTGGGTAGCAGAGAATTTCCCTATGAGTTTTATCATGCCAGTATCCTTCTGAGAGTTTGTGCTCACTTCCTCATTGATTGTCCCTGCCACACAGTGCAATTAATGCCCACCCATGAATTAAGTACTGAACCTGGGGAAAATTGGATTACTACTTTCATATATGTGTCAGTGACTAGCAGGGCTCTACATCAAGATAAATGTCCGCTGCGGGTGAGCAATAGCCATGATGATTAAATGGAAATGCTTGTCTCAGCCTCAAATCACAGGCTGAAGATGTACACTGAAATTACAGTTACACAGAAAGCAGTATTCTTTCAGAGTAGAGAATGGAACCTTCCGCATGAGAATCGTATCTAACAACATGTGGTCTCCTTTCTTGAACTCGTGCGGCGGAGCCAATTGGTGCAAATGATTATACTCTTCATTTCCCTACTGACCTTTCATCTTTTTTATTCTTGTCAATTTTCATCGTGAAGCATTACCGTTTTGGTGGGGGTGTGTATGTCACGAAAGCACGTTCTGCACCACACTAAAAATTATGGCCACAAAACCTCCTTAAATTACACCCTAATAGTATTTCCTTGGAAGTCGTTATGAATTTTGGTTCTTCCTAACCTTTGCCACTGGGGATCAAATACCACAGCTCAACGTTTCCGTTGCTGCATTTTATAATGGTGGTAATGTAAGAATTTACTGGGGACTTTATATACAGAGACAAAAGCATGCCACTTTACGAAGCTGTTAAACACCATGGATTTTCCCACATGAGAGATCAAGCTTATTGTATTTCTCAAGTATCCCAGCAGTTTCCCCCACAGCCCAGCTCCATTGTGTGAGATGGTGTGGTTGGCTCAGCCATTCTCTATCCCAAGGTTGTTAGCGTCTTGACTGCAACCCAGCGATATCACAAAGACATAGCCGCAGAGACAACACTCTGTTCTATCACCACGGCTTGTTACTGCAGGACACCTGGCCTCTAAGCAGGAAAGGTTATTATATTCCCTTTTGACAATGGAAGCTTTTCAAGGGGCCAACAATGCATTTTTTTTTTTATAGCAGAGATTAAAGTTAAAAACATGACAAGCAGAGAGCAGTCTGCTTTTGTGTGCAGACATCCAGACATTCTTAGCCAAAGAAGGCAATAAGCTGCATGATAAAAATTCTAGCTTGAAACTCCCAGGGTTCCCCAATTAGATGCTTATCTTTTCTTTTATGGGTGAGGCTTTGTTTAAAACAAAATTTCTAATGGGGAAAATATGGTTTCACTACTGAAATGCATTTGCTATGGAACTGGCAGGCTGCTGAAACATACAAGGCAAATGATTAACATGAAAAATAATTAAATAAGATACTTTTATGTTTATAAGATCTTAAAATTCAGAATGATACTCTTTCCATTTAGGGGGAGCAGTGGTACTCATTAAGGCTCTCTTTGGGGGTAATTTAGTTATTAAAATCAATTGTATGTTATGGAAATGACCAAAACATTTCTCAGATTTGAGGGTTTATGTTTTAAAAAAATTAAGAGTTCACTGAATCTGGAGGTATTTATTGTGTGGTTTTAGTCACTGATATAACTCCAAAAATATGTGAAGCTGCCTATGAGATATAAATCATCCGACTGCCAAATGTCCTCATTTCTTCTGCAATTGGAGGAAGAGGTAAGTTTCTTTCTAATGGCGGGCTAGTGGGTATAGTAGTCCCTGTGGTAACATCAGGACATCCATGTGGAAACTGCAGCATGCAGTAGCATCTAAATAAATATAAAAAGTGGTATATTGGTTGTGTACGATGAAATCACAATTGGGCAGAGAATCCTGATCTGTTGGATGGACAGTTCACCAAAGGCATGAAGATTTTGCTTCTAATTCATGAAGGTTTACAAAGCACAAGAGTCCACCCAGCGACCTCTGACGCGTTGTGTGCTTTTCATTTATTTTCATGATTCCCCAGAGACCTGGGCCCATTCCATTGTGAGCCCGTAGGAAAAGTAATCGCATAGTGGGAATATTCAACAGTTTTGATTTTGTAGCCCTCGTCCCCATAAATTTTCCTTGGGACTCTGAGTTCACAGTCAAGTCCAATGGGAATGCCTTTAAGCCAGGGAAAGTGAATGCAGCCCTGCTGGTGCTCAGATCTGGAAGGAGTCATAGGACCTGCTGGGTAGAAATGGCTTCTACTGACTTATATTTGCTGACAGGATGCTGTCAGGGGAATCAAGATGCTGTCGGAAGGACAGACTTGGTGAAGGGGAAATACAAGACATTTTAAGGTCCATCTCCTGAAAAAATAAACTTAAAAAAGAGTGAAATGATGGAGGACTTGACCCAATCCTCCGGCACTATTCAGGTGGTTCGAGCATCTGTTCATAGAAGGCTCACACGTGCTATGAGGAACTCGGAAGTTTAAGTGGTGTGTGTAAATTTTTTTTGTTTGTAACTTCTTGGTTGCGCCCTGTAGCTGCTCCTTGCAAATGTGGATAAAGCTTTTTTTTTTCTCTTTTTCTTTTCTTTTTTCATTTTGTAGTTTAGAAGGACCGAAAGAGGAGAAATACAATCAGCACCTAACTGCCTGTGGATGTGAAATGCGCTGAGAATGTTTATACTCAGGAGAAAACATCAAGATGCCAAACTCTACTTGGCTTATGGAAGGATTTCCGAGACCCCCAGGTCCCCAGGGCCTGGATAGTTAATTTTCTAGTTGGCCTGGCGTCAGACTACCCTCACCTTAGTCTACCGTAGCTTGTTGTTGTAGGATTCCTAAATCAGCGGTTCTCTCTTTTCAAAGCGTCTCCAAAGGTATCTGGTCACTGTTTGGTGGAGCGAAATCAATGTGTTGAATTTCAGCCTCAGTCCTCGAGCTCAGCCGATGTTTTGGGGGGGGGATTGCTATGTTCAAGGAGAGAGGGAGTAGAAAATAATTTTTAGATTTTCAAAAAGAATCCCAGGGTTATCTGCTACACCGTGTGAAGTATATGAATACTGTACCAATTTACGAGGTGCTGGCCAAAATATTTACTACATTTACACAGTACACTTCAATGCAATCTAGGAGCTCAAATGCCGTTTAGAGTGTCGAAGCCAACATTACAAATACAATTTTAAATAGAGGATAACTAAATGCGGTGTTGTTATTCTGTTAGGAGATCCTGCTAGAAGTTCGTCAAGAAGTAGCATGAATTTGTTGTGCAAGGTAATGTCTTGGAAGGTGGCAGGCAGAACTGTCACTTAAGCCAAGTGGAAAATATTAAACCCCTCTCTCGTCATATTCAGGCCATCGCTCCAAGCAAAAAGGGAAATTGTCTAGACACCTCTCAGAGCCTTTGTGTCCTCCTTTCTTCATCCCTGCAACTTTTTTGTTTCCATTCCCATAGATGACCAAACAAAATAGAATGTTCCCGCAAGAAAAACTCACTTTAAGAAGTTGAGTCAGGGTCATCTTATTTTATTGTTTATTTTTTTCCGTCTATGGATCTGTTCTTTTAGTTGGTATACCGCCTCCAGGCCTGATCCTACATATACAATTGTAGAAGAGACGACAATTATCTCTCGACCTGGTTGTACAGAGGAAAATAAGCGGTGGTAATGTGACTAAGAGTATGGGAGACTGCATAAAATGGCTTCAATTGTAGACAACAAAGATCAACATTTCACTGACTATTTGCTTGGGTCTTTTCTCTTGATATATGCTATAGTATGCAGTAACCACGAGCTCTGCTCGACTATCGATAGACTTTCCCCCTCACGGACGTCACAGCTGTGGGGTCTCCAAATCTCATTCATAGGAGCAATCCCTAATTATGCAAGAGGACTATATCTGGATCACGTGGCCGACTGAATGTTGTAATTTTTATAGCCAGAGTCTGCGTTGGTTGCGCACTTAGAGGACATAAATGGAGTTGGATAAGAATTGTATGCATCATCGAGTGTATGCTATGATACCTCTAATGTTCTCGTCGTATCAGATCCTCCATTCACATAGCAGATGCCCAGCATGTATAAATGGATTATAGTAGGAACGAATCAGCGAGGTTCTCGTCAGTGTCTCAGTCAAATAACTTGCGCGCAAACTCCTATTATGACTGGCCTGTTCTGGTGGCGTCATATCAGTCCATATAGACTCTCCTAATTTCACATGCAATTGCCGATCTATATTCTCTATTGTCTCTTAGAGGTAACGCCTGCATACTCTGTCAAAACACAAACATATATTAAAGTGCCACAGCAACACAGTGTGGAAGAGAAGTGCTTTTTCGATGATGCTGTATACTATTTTGGCATGTTGTATATATCAACCGGCAAAACCCAGAGGTTGTTATGTTTAGCTTTATTTTAGAAGATTAAAGTATTCTGTGTGTCTACTCTTGGCCAGAGTAGTGTACATTGCTTTTTTTTGTTAAATGGGAGATTTGGTACTTTTTTCAAATCAAAAATAAGACATTTGTGTGTGTGTCAGCTCAGGCTTTTAAAAAAGGGGGCTGGAGGGATGGAAAGGTGCACATTTGGCGCTCATCACATGGACGAATGTTGTCGCGCAGGCTCTATTGAGATGTATTTAGCTCTCTAGCACCTCTTTTGCACGGCCTGCCTTTCCTTTTACCACATGCTATCTCTTGGCTCCATCTACTTTGTGTTGGTTTCACCTCAAAATTCACATGATAGCAAGATGGTGGCAGCAGGTTCAGACTTTGCACCCTCTTAGGTTCAAGTCCATAGGGAAGAGTAAGAAGTGCCTTTTCAGAATATTATTGATGCTGAATGGGTAATGTGCCTATCCTGGATCTAATCACCAATCACAAAGCCTGGGGAATGTGGTATTCCGATTGGCTGAGGCCTAAACACATGCCCCACTCCTGAATCGGGGGAGTCAGTCCCACCCAAAGCTTACAGGCCAAGAGTTAAGGAAGATTGGTCCCTGTAGTAGTTTCTAAGATGGCCCCTAAAAATCCATGCCTCCTGGTATTTATGCTTTTATGTAATCCCCTCCCCTTGAGTGTGTGCTGGGCCTAGTGACTCATTTCTAACCAATGGAATACGGCAGAGATGATGGAATTAGGTCACATGAGATAGTGACTTCCATCTTGCTAGCAGACTCTCTCTATTGCCTTCTTGGTTGGCACATTTTGATGAAGCAAGCTGCCATACTGGAGAGACCCACATGGCCACCAACTGAGGTTCCTGGTCTTCAGCCAGTAGCCATTGAGGAAAGGAGATCCCTATTATAAGTACTCTCAAAAAACTCTCAAAAAACTGAATCCTGGGAATAGTCATCTAGGTGAGCTTGGAAGCAGATCCTTCGTCAGCCAAGACTTCAGATGAGACCCCAGCCAAGGCTGGTCACTTGATTACAGACTTATGACAGAACATGAAGCAGTGAATCTGGCCCAGCCACGCCCAGACTCCTGACTCAAAGAAACTGTGCATTAATAAATGTATATTGTTTTATGTTGGGATGTTTATGGTAGTTTGTCATGCAGCAATAGATAACTGATACAGTGCCTCATGAAAATTTGGGGGTACAGAGTAGTTGAAGTGTGGGTAGCAAAAACAACAGCTGCCCACAATAGCACATTATAGGCATGAGTTAATGAATCCTTCCAACAACCCTATGAGGTGAGGAGCAATTGCTTTCCCCTCATTTTTTAAAGATGAGAAGACTAAAGCACAGAGAAATTAACTAACCAGCTCAAAATTACACAGTGAGTCAAAATAGCACTATGAAAATGAGAATGGAGAGGGTAGAATGGGCTATTGGAAGAGCAAATTTTAACCTTAAGTGGTGTGAAATATGATGGCTTCCTAGTCTCTGCATAGTAAAAATTATACTCAGAGAATTTATTTCCAATTTTGGAGATTTTAAGTGCCACGCTAAACAGAAACCTTCTCCATGCAAACTGCTAATCCTTCCAAGTAGCCACACAAGGAGTCTTAAGAATCAACTAAACTTACTGGCACCAAACTGTCAGGAATAACAAGTCATTGTCACCTGCTGTCAGCCCTGCCTTTCTTCCCCAGCCTACTCATGAGGCTGCTACAATATGTTATTTCCCGAGATGTTTCTGGACCAGCCCTAATCAGGATCGAGACTGTCTCATCAATCTCAAGTCCACTAGTGATGGGATCTGGAACTGGTTTTGCTTTCCTTGCCCCAGGTCTTGCATGCCAGGTATGGGCCGTTAACATGATGCAATGCCTCTGTCACCGCTGTCCCTGCCCCCTCTTCTCCTGCGATGTTAGCACTGACTGCTTGCCTGCCAGTGCTGGTTTTCCTGCCACGAACTGCATTTTCCTGATCAGGCAGGGTTCCTGACCAGATGTAGTTTTCAATACATCTACAAAGAATTGAAAACTCTTCCCTTCAGGGATGTAATAAAGCAATCCAAGCATAGGGAAAGGGTTGGGCCAGATGGATTTTAAGGGCTCTTCCCATCTTGAGAAGCTATACCTGTCTGTTTGCTTGTCTTGCTCTGTCTTGTATTACAGTAGTTTTCATTCTTATTTTATTTCTTCTTTTAGATTGTGACCTTTTGAGGTCCATGACTTTATGTATCTGGCACATAAATATTTTTAATTAAAAAAATCATGCTTATTGCTTTGGTATTTCTTATTGTGGAGATGGAAATGAATTTAGGGAAAAAAAAGACATTCTGAAGAGAAGTAAGTAATCTCAGAAATAAAATAGTTTTTTATTTTAGAAAAGTGTTTCCCTTCCATGTTGTTCTTTTATATTTATCCTTTATGATTCATTCACTCAATAAGCACAGAATTGTAATGACCTGTGCTGTAACTAATGATGATGGATGTTTTGTTTCAGGTAAAACAAACCATCTCACAAAAGGGCAAAGGTGTCCATTAATACTGCTGATTAGTTATAGCACATTTTGGGGTCCTACCAAAGATAGAGACATATTACTTAGTTTTATTTTAACATAATGACTGAAATTTTCAAACTGCTTAGCAGAATGGAATGACCCCAGATATTATTTCTTAATATAGAGCAGGAGTTGACAAACTACAGCCCCTAGGCCAAACTTGGGCCACCGCTTGTATCTGTAAATAAAGTTTTATTGAAACACTGCCATGTCCATTTGTTTACATATTGTCTATTGTTGCTTTTGCACTACAATAGCAGTATTGAGTAATTGTGACAGAGACCATATAGCCAGAAAAGCCAACAATATTTTTTGGCCCTCTACAGAAAGCATTTGCTGACCTCTGATAGAGTGTAAACACCACTCCTTAACTTGAAGAGCAGTTAATAATGTCTAAGATTTGATTTGATTTGATTTGATGGTGCTGATTTCCTTTTGAGCAATAAGCAATTGGTAGATTTTAGTGCATTTTTATGATACCTTCCTGTAAAGAATTTTCAGTCTGTTTGCCTATGGATATACATATTTGGTACAAGGCTCATAAGCTCTTTTTCCAAACTCAGAGAGGTTAATTGGCCTTCATAAAGTTGCACATACAAATGGTAATGAGAGCCCAGAGGAGACCTCAGGTTCACAACTGCAAAGTCAGGCTACTTGTGACGATGATTTGTGTTTGCAGTTGTGATTTCTACCTTGTGCAAACACCACTGTAAAAGGAATATATTTAGTCAACCACCTGGTTGTCTACTAACCAGTTAACCTGAATAATACCAATACCAACATCCACGTCAATGCCAAGCAATCGCATTTCCAGACAAATGCATCTTTCAGAATGCATTACAAATGTCATCTAGTCCATGCGGCCTTTCCTAAGTGGCTAAGTGAGAATAACACTTCTGCTTTGTACCTTCAGTATATCTCTCCTAGACCCAGGAGACAGACTCCTGGGCCTCAAGCTCCAAGGGTCCTCCTCTGTCCACACCTCTCCCCAGGCCCAGGATTCTGTTGGGCTAAGTAGATGAGGAGCCGCCTTGTAAAACATACCCTTTGTAACCTAGACCTAAGAATTCACTGCCCAAATGTCCTAAACCCACTTCTGAGCCTACTTGGATTCTTCCTGATGTCCCTTGTCTATTCAAGGGTGGGGGACAGACTGTGCTGCTGTGCATACTCCCAGGCCTGAGAGTTGCCCAAGGCCGTGGCAGTTTGCAGAGTATTTACAGTTCAGAGGCATTTGGCTATGCAAGACAAGGTGTCCATTCTTATGTGTCTGAGGCCCCTTGTAGTTTGTGATGGAGTTGGGGACAGGAAGAGAAGGAGCTATGCTCCGGACAGGCATCTATTTAAACTCTTGCATAGGCCCTGCAAACTTATCATGTCACTTAACCATTCTTGCTCTATCTGATTTACAAGCAGTCTCCTGGCTAAACTGAACTCATGGAATGCAATGTTTCATATATACGGTACCTGCACAGTGGCTGGGACATTGTGGGTGCTCAGTAGATACTCAAGCACTGAAAGGACAATACCACTATGTCCATACCAAAGGGAAAGTCAGTGTTCCTCGTTACCAATACTGCCTAACAAACCACCCCAAATTTAGTGCTGTAAAGCAACCCTTTTTTATGTTCTTAATTCTTTGGGCCAAGAATTTGGAAAGGACACAGAGGGATGGCTTATCCATGCTCCACAATGTCTAGGGCTCAGCTGGGAAGACTCACAGGCTGGGGGGTTTTGGGTGGGATGGTGGTGACTCCACAGTTGAGGCTAGAATAATCTGGAGGCTCACTCACTCATACATCTAGCAGGTGATTCTGGCTGGGACCAGAATACTGCATGTAGCCTCTCTCTGTGGCTGCTTGGTCTTCCTCACAGCATGGTGTCTGGGTTCCAAGAGTTACTATCCTTAAAATAACCAGGCTTGGAAATCACTGCAGTCACAAGCCCACTGAGGTTCAAGATGAAGGAATGCAGACTCCCACCTTCTGATGGGAGAAGAGCCTAAGACACATTTTAAGAAATGTATGTGGCATAGGAAATATAGTTGTGGTCATCTTTACAAAAACAGAATCTGCCACAGTTAGGTAGATATTCTTTTAGAAAAATCAACACATCTACCTTGACCTGTGGGGAGGGAGAGAAAACTTTTCAAATAAAGCAAAACAGGAAAAAAAAAACCTACTTTCACTGCATTTTGATTAGAGATATTATGAGGAACCTATTGTAAAAGTATGGATCGCCTCTATGACATGAGAGGTCTAAAATGTGCTACATTTAAAATAATGATTAGGGGCTTGCAATGGTTTCTTTCTCACTGAGTGGTTGATCATTTCATTACGTTTGCCATGTCCCAGTGGTATAGAGTTACTTTTATAAGAAGTACTAAAATAGCTTTTCAAAAATAAGACAGAAAGTTTCATGCTCTAATGAACTAATATAGTAAAATGTCGATATTATTAACTGGAAAAAATAGCAGACAAATGTTTGAGTTAAACTCAGCTATGAAAGTTCTTTTCTTTGGGAAAGTACATGTATTGAATAATGCTTAATTTGACTTTATCAAGAAATACAGTCATCACCACTAACACAGAGAAAATGTGTGACAAACAAGGAAACACTGTATGTAACGATTCCATAAATTTGTTCAAATGATTTAAATTTTGTCTGACAAGTATACTGTTTTGACTCCCGACATAGACGCATTCGTTCAGCGTAGGAGCACGCGCACAATTCATGAAACTGGTGCCGGCCGCGGCGCACCTCCGACTCGTACTTGCTTGCAGAACAATTCCCCCAGACCACTTAGGGTAGCTTCCACAGTCTTCTTAAAATGTTTTGTCTAATATGCTTTTTTAGGTTCTGAAAGTGTCTCTCTTAAGAAACTGGAGATGTGTTCTTCCAAGGCAGGATGAGAAGCGATTTTGAGTGGTGTCTTCCGGGATCTCCCACAAAGCATTTCTTTCTATACCTCATCCTTCTTCCAACTCCACCCACTGAGAAGTTAAGCAACAATGGAGTCCTTGCTTCTATCTCCTTTTGGGTCTCAGAGCGGGGCTGACTCTTAACTCCAAAGCGTCTAATCTGTTCCAAAATACCTTTCTATGAATGGAATTTTAGGTCTTTTCTAACAACCACTAGCCTGCCAGGGTCCTCAGGGTGAATAAGCAGACCAAGTTTACCTTGGAGATTAAACACACAATAAAATCAATGAAGAGTACCTTCCAGTTGTGTTAGTCCAGAGGTTTTCAAATTCACTCCACAGAACATCTTTAATGCCCACTTGTGGAGAGTAAAGCAGCCATGGCAGATGGAGTTCTGTGTACCCAGCCAGATTTTAATCAGAATGGCTCTGGGTTTATCTGTTCATGGATCAGGATTCCTTACTAGCTTTAATTTGAAGAACTTTTGAAAGTTAGCAAAGCTCTCCACTGTTTATGATTCATTTCCACTTTCACCTCAGTTGATCTTCATAATACTAGTGTTACAGAAGAGCTTCTAAACATCCTCAAATAATTTAGAGAAAGCTCATTTGAGTTCCTTATCTCCCACCCATGGTTTAGCCTAGTTAAGAATTTGTTAACACCAAGAACCATGATAATGATAATGATGATAATAATAATAATAATAATAACCAAAAGAGGTTAATTGCTGCTGGAGCCATGGGCAAAGTCATGTCGCCAGATGCTCCAGATCTCCTGCCTTTGGTTCCAAAGTAGAAGATTCTCAGGATTTGAATATCCTTTTTACTAAATTATTTAAAATTATTTGATTGTTTAATTGTGAAAAATATATAGATGAATATATCTCAAGTTAATGACACATTTTGACCGTGACTTGGTTCTGATTAGAGTCTCACTATTTTGCTTGTTTTATGAGACAGTTGGGGAAAGGGACAGGGAAGAAGCATCGAGAAGGTCACATTGAATCTCAACATGTCAACTGATGAAGAACTTGTTTATCTGAACAAGAAATCTGTGCAATGTGGCAGTCTCATTCTTTGACTGGGACTCTGTTCTTTTATGCTATTCTCCCTAATGCTTTTTCAAGCTAGCTCTTTGCTAACTCCTCTATGTCAAGGCAATCAGTTTATTGCAAAGGAGAAAAGGGGATTCATATGTCATTATTGCAACTACTTTGTCTTACTTAGTGTGGCTGGCGGGCTGTCTCTAATATGGCCCCCAATGACCCTCACTTCCTGATATTCATACTGTTGTGTAATCCCTTCTTCTTGAGTGTGGGCTGCAATAGTGACTTGCTTCTAATCAATATGATGTGACAAAGATGACGGGAAGTCACTTCCATGATTAAGTTTCAACATGTTGTAGTCTTCAATTTGCTAGCCAGATAGGGGTGGCTGATAAATGTTTGTGTATATCTCAATCGGTTCAGGCTGCTATAATGGAATACCATAGATTGAGTGACTTAAACAACAAGAATTTATTTCTCACAGTTTTGGAGACTGGGAAGTCCAAGATAAGTTACCAGCATGGTTGGGTTCTGGTGAGGGCCCTCTTCCTGGTCTGCAGATGCCTCCCTTCTTGCTGTTTCCTTATATATTAAAGAGCAGAGAGAGAGGAAGCAAGCTCTCTCCTGCCTCTTCCTATAAATGCACTAATCTCATCATGAGGACTCCACCCTCATGACCTAATTACCTCCCAAAGTCCCCATCTCCAAATAGCATCACATTGGGGATTAAGTTTTCAACATACAAGTTTTGGGAAACAAATATTCAGTCCATAGCAGTGTGGCCTGCCAGATCATCCTAGAATACATCTAATCTGGGGTTCAGGTTTGCATTAGTTTGGGCAGCATAACTATTATAACAAAAGGTCCCACGATGTATATTGGGTCTAATGCAATAGAAGTTTATTTCTTGATCATGAAACAGTATTGGGTAAAAGAAAATGTTGGCAATCCTTCCTGCCTCATACATTCAGGGGCCCAGAATGACAGAAAATCTGCCATCTTAAACACAGAACTTCTGAGATTACTCTGGGAAGAGGGGAGGGGGTCATCTTTATTCCAGCCAGCTGGAAGGGGAAGAGAACATAGAGTCCCATACAGAAGATTTATAGGCCAGGCTTGGAGGTGGGACACAATCCTTCTGCTCACATTCTATTGGCCATATCTCAGTCAACTGACCACATCTAACCATTAAGGGATGCTTGGAAATGTACCCTTTGGCTGAGTGGCCACTTCCTAGTGACAACTCTATACTAAGGAGGCAGGCATAAGAATTTTTGGTTGACAGCTACACTTTCTGCCACACTACTTCTGGGAAACGGAACACTTTGCAGTGGGGTAGCCAGGCTAGCATTTAAATGTGACATGAAAAGTTCTAAGCTCATCAGCAAGGTCTATTATTTCCAAACCTTGTCACCAATACCTCTATTCTTGCTTCTTCCACTCAAGAACCATCCAACCAGATCTTGGCCACCACCCATGAATCATTGTTGAAAGCAGTTCAGGCCATCCATCTTCCCAGGAAAATGGGGAAATGAGATGTCCCACTTGACTGCACATTGAAGGGATGTCTTTTCTCCACTGTCCCTCAGGGCCTTCTGCCTTTGGGACTGTAACACCCAGCAATCTGCATCAAACTAGTGCTGGCATATCTCTTATATAACCACCCTTGATTTTTCTCTCATCAGAGTCACTTCCTTGTTCTCAAACCATTTCTTTCTCTGGTTTCCTTGGATACCACATATTCCTCATTCCTCAATCCTTTCTCTCTAGGTGATGAGTGATAAATTTCTCCTTACATATTTATGACTTCCAATTTTTTATCATTAGCCTTAATTTTTCTGTTGAGCTAAAAACTATAAACTTGACACTTTCAGGTCCTTGCCAATGGGCAGCCCAAATTTGAAATGGCCTCCTCAACAATGTCATTCCTGACTACCCATTTACATTAGCCAGCCTCTCTCGCTTTTTGTCAAATATCCACTTTTATTTTCATTGTAATATTTATCACTGTCTGATGTTACCTGTCCACTTATTTGTTTGGTTGTTTGTCATCTATACTAGGTACATATACTTCATAGTGCTAAGACTTTGTCTACATTGTGCAGAGCCTAGCACAGTGCTTGAACAATGGAGTGTGCCCCCATAGATATTTATCAAACGAATACATGAAAACTTCATTGTAGGGAACTCTCCTTGAAGTCACAGGTACAGGTTGAGGGACACAAAGGTGTAAGTAGCAGACATGTGAGTTAGGTGGAGCTGGAAATTACTTTTCCACCAAGACCATTCACAACAAGGGAAAGTTCATTGCCCATAAGGTTACTAGAGTTCTATCTGATCAGGGGACAGTGTTGAGGCAGGCAAAACCCAACAGATGTTCAGTAAAGTTTATAATTATTGCATAGGAAAAAAATATAGTATTGAGTCTCTTGATCCCTAGATCAGTGTGGGCAAAATTTTTTTCTGTAAAAGGCCAGGCAGTGAATATTTTAGAACTCGTAGGCCACATGGTCTCTGTTGTAACTACTGAACTCTGCCCTTGTAGCAGGAGAGTAGCCATAGATAATATGTAAGCAAATGGGTGTGGCTGTGTTCCAATAAAGCTTCCTTTATAGAAACTGAAATTTGAATTTCATATAACTTTTACATGTCACCATGTATTATTGTTAATATTTTTTCCAACCATTTAAAATGTACAAGTCATTCTGAGCTTTTACATTAGAAAACAGGCAATGGGCTAGATCTGGCCCAAGGGACGTAGTTTGCTGACCCCTAACCTAGAGTATCAGAAAACTCAGACTTGTATATGTTGGGGTTTTTTCCTAGCTTATATGGCCACTTTATAAATGATGTTTCATAAAACATTTTCATGCAATCCTTGAGCTTGAGTCTCCAGCAGTGTTTTGGGTTGGAGGAGGCAGTAGGAAGAGAGTCTCCAAGCCCTAAATGGTTAACGTTTATATTGCAACATAAATTATCATTTGCTCCAGATTGCCTGTGGTATCCATGTAGAATGATTAATGTCAAAATGATAAAATGATGCAGTCTCTTGAATTTGATTCCAGCTGTTCCCGTCTTTGATATGATTTGCAAATGACATTTGTATTTTTCACTGGTGAATAGTTAATGCTGGAAAGGATGGCCAGATGATAGCCGTCTAGAATTCTAAAGCCAAAGATTTACTTGGCTAGAAAACTGTTCAATAGAATATCGTTACAATATTTACCACAAATTCATTTAGCATTTGTCATTAGAAGGTGCTTAGCATCAGATAACAGCCTATAGTTTGAAGAATTTTTTAAACCATTTGATTATACTATGATTACAGAATGCTGACAACCAAAAAAGACTTCTTTCTACATGATGCATCACTCCTGTGTAGAACACCAATGAACCCTTAAAGAACTGATTCCATTTTTTCTGAGAGCCGTTTATTGACTTGTTCATGGCTAGAGGAAAACATAGCTGTGCATCACACAGTTTGGACGTCAAGTGTCAAAAGTTCCTGAGTTTAGCTGATGATGATAGCAGTGACCATTTACTGAGCTACTTACAATGTGCCAGCTGCTAAACTATTTTACACTCATTTTGTCTTCACACCAGTGCTTTTAAACATTATGCTACATTGTCAGAATATTCGTCCACCCACCAAGTCATTCTAAGGGCAGGTAGTCAGTCTGTGGTCTATTGTTCTCTCTGCATTTTCTTGGCCTCTTAGATTGTGGTTCTCTGTGAATAAGGATGGGGTCAGTTTAATTCAGAGTTTCTTAACTTCAGCACTATTGACATCTAGGATCAGTTCATTCTGTATTGTGGGGCTATCCTGTGCACTGTAGGATGTTTAGCAGCATCCCTAGCCTCTACCCACTAGAAGCCTGTAGCACTCTCATGCGCCCTCCACCAACCCAGTTATGACAACCAAAAATGTCTCCAGGCACTGCCAATATCCCCTAGGAAAGAAAATCACCCCAAGGTGAGAACCACTGGTTTCACTCAATCTGGCCAGTGCAGCATTTGAGCATAGGAAATTGTCCTTGGGGCTCAGCTTCTATTTTCATATCCTCAGTGGGACCAACTAGTGATGAGTTTCTGTTTACTTCGGGAATTAGGATGTAAGCTGCGTCTAATGTATTATGAATTCTGCTTCATGGAAAATAGGCTTCATTATGGTGTTGGCAACAATAACTGGATTCTCTACTCTGGATTCTAATTAGTATTTAAAAAGTATCATTTTTTGGGTAAATATAAAAAACAGATTATGTGGGACCCTCTCTCTCTCTCTCCCCATCTCTGTCTGGGTTGACATCTTCATAGCCTTGAGGTAAATAAATCAGTGTTTTCTCCGCATGTGGAATCATGGACATATTTTTTGCTTTTCTTTGTGCTGTTCTTTATTTTCAAAACTTTCTGCAATAAATATATATCTTTTTTAAATCAGAAAAATCCTTGTAAAAATTGAGACACTAATCCACACTTAGATTTCTAGATGATATTAGTAATTTCTTTGGACAATGTGAGACTCTGCTTTCTAATTAGAATGTTAGTGCAATTGTAGCTCCAACAATGATGAGACTTCTTAGGGAGACTTCTTAGGGTGGACATAAGAAAACAATATGTTATTTAATCAGGAAAATAAAATTAGAGCAATGTCTTGAAGATTTGAAATGCCAGGGACCTGCAAAAAAAAAAATCCCATCGCCAGTTTTGATTTATATAATATTTTCATTAAAGAACAATGGAGGACAGGAACAGCCGTTGCTTTGAATTACATGCTATTTGGGATCAGCGATAGTGGATTAACAAGGTTTTACTACGTTTCAGATGTTTCTCAGTGATTGATTGTTGACATTCATATCTACATATGCTTACCAGTCTCTGGGGGCACAAGCTCTTTGAAACAGAGGCAGGTCTTTTATTGATTCTGCACAAGAGCAGACCACACTGGAGAAGCCCTAATACATTGGCAGAATATTTAGACCACTGATATCAGCATGCAGACTATTTACCTCAGAATCCCAAGGCCAAGGTGGAAACAGTCTGGGAACAATGCCTGCAAAGCCTGTTTTATGACTAGCCCCTAGCAAGCACACAGCTCTCCCAATCAGCAAAGGCACTTGGCTCTAGCTTGTCATTAAAATGTGGGCATGGACTCAGGCCCGGGTCCGGGAAAGCAGCCACTGTCCCGGTCCATGAGCATACCTCCATGAGCAGAGCAAGAAACCCTGGCTGCAAGTCCCCTAGAAGCCGAGAATGTCGTCTCCTGAGTGGCCCCAACACCAGCTCCTGTGTGGAGAAGTGGGAGAAGCTTTCAGACTGAGGCCTGCAGAAGCAAAATTTCCCAATTTCCAGCCAAAGAACATAATCTTGAAGTAGAGAAACAAATGAAATTCATTCAAACTGAATCCAACAATTCCTTTTCCTTGTTGGAAAGGAAATGGTTGGGTGAAGATTATGGATGAACACTACACAGGGCCATGACTCCTTTCTTCTTGTAGCAGAGGCCGGAGTAATGGGGTCAGAAGGTTCAACTTGTTGGTCTGATTGGCAGTCTTCTCCTTGGGGCTCCGTGCAGCATCATGAGAGACTTTGTTTGGTTCTTAAATTTTGTTCAGCTTCTGATTCTTTGACCAATAGAAGCAATTGGATTTCTTAACCAGAATTAAATTGTTAAGTCCCTTATTGCACAAGGGAGCAAACGTTCTCAAGTAATTTTCATTCAGATGAAATGGGGGGTAAACTGGTCTTGAAATAGTTAGAAGGAAAGAATTAAAATAGTAACTCTATTCCCAGGTATGTTTTTCTCTCATAGGAAACAGTGGTTTAAAGTTTATGGAGCAGGTTAATGGGTTGGAGAGCCTTGCCTTTTGGCCCATGTCCTAAAATAAGACTTTTAAACACACTTCAAAAATATACAGCACTTCTCATTAATGGCAAATAAAGAATCCAGTCTTGAATCAGGATGTAAAGGCAGAATGATTCATTTAGTATTATGTAGCAAAAATGAGGTTTTTCAGAAATGAAAAATTTCATTCATTAAATGATTCCTGGAATGCTGTGGGCATTTATTTTGCTTTGCTTTTCTTCTTTGTGCTCTTTGGTATTCTCTTCAATAAATATGTATTAGTTGACTAAAGAAGATGAACTAAGTTGGAAAGTTGAAAAATTGATGTAATAGAAAGAAGACCTTTCAAGAAGTAGAGAGTTGTCTTCAAAAGTCTGTAGAAAAGGAAAAAAAAAAAAAAAACCTGGAAAACCTGAGCATCTCTGAGCTGCTTGTTGTTGTTGTTTTCTCGATGTCAGTTTTTATTCAACTGTATCTCTTTTATCAC
>NW_016802955.1:266696-269348 GCF_001698545.2 Rhinopithecus bieti | reverse complement strand
GCCACTGCACTCCAACCTGTGCGACAGAGCGAGACTCAGTCTCAAAATAATAATAATAATAATAATAATAATAATAATAATAATAAAGCATAATCTCTACCCTCAGGGAGCTTACGTACTAAAGGGAAACAAATGCCTTAAGGGAACACAACAATTTGTGAATTTGTCTGAACTGTTTCAGGGAGGGAGGAAGGAAGAAAAGAGAAGATATGAGAGCTATACTTTGGGGCTACCATAGTTTTTTAAAAAAATAGTCCCCCTCCCATATTCTATGAAGAATAGGTCTCCAGCGATTAGCAAACAAGTATTCTCTCAAGTTAGCCTTGGGAAGAGGAGCTTCATGGCAATAATGAAAGCAATATTAATAAAATCATTCTTAACATCAGAGCACTAGTGTGGCAGAGGTAGCCATGACCAGAGGCAGTGTCTCACCTCAAGGTCTAATTTGAGAAGTGGCAGCACCCATATTTCCTGCACTGCAAGAAAGTTAAAAAATAATCAATCTGTGCAGTGCAAAGAAATATCTTGAGAAATTTAAGTAAGCTCCTTTTAAATATTTTCTTTCCTAATATTAAGCTAATGGGACTGTGTATAACTGGAAAAGCTGAGCATCTTTGGGCTCAATGTTATTTTCTCTTGAAAATAACACACATTTTATCAATTAAATGTAAATCTAATTTAGTTTATTAATTCAATGTAAATTTAATTAATTTAGTTTATTAATTCAATGTAAATTTAATTTATTAATTCAATGTAAATGTAAAATTAACAACATTCTCTCTTAAAAAAATACAATTGCAACCTCAATCTCTCTCTTTATGCATTAATAATACTTTTTAAATATTATAAGCAATTATACCAAAAGATTCCTATATCTGAATTGCATATATGCCTAGAATCAGGTATTTGCTTGTTGGTGGTCTCCAGATGCTGGAGGTGTTTCTTATTCCCACATCCCTGCCTCCCTCTTGCCTGACCTTACTGATAGCACTCTGGGGACACCCAGAATATGGACCCAGTGAGTTGGACAATGGCTACATCATCAACAAATACCCAACAAGTGACCCAGTGGCCTAGAAGCAGAGAGGAAAGGATAGAAAATTGGTAGGAAGGTGGCATAAGAAGATTCTGTGGAGAAAGAAGTTTCTATCACACTGGCAGGAAGAATGAGGTGGTCATCTAGGCCAGGGGATGAGCTCTCACACAGGAGCTATGTGCAGTGTCTGGAGACACATTTGGTTGTCACATTGGGACAGAGATGCTCTTGGCATCTAGTGCGTAGTGCTCAGGGATGCTGCTAAACATCCTACAATACATAAGACGGGTCCCCACAACAAAGAATGATCCAGCTTCAAATGTCCATAGTGCTGAGGTAGAGAAATCTTGCTTTATAAAAGAGACAGAAAAGCCTGAGCGATGATGAAAACAGGGCATCTGAAGACTTTGTCCTCAGAAGTAGAGGTGAGAAAGACAAGGCATGTTCACTAGATCCCAGCTTTCTCGTCCTGCATGTCCATGAGGGTAGAAGATTGTGCTTGGCATTCTCATTAGATCCCAAATGCATAAGCAAACAAAGTCCGTAATATCCTGCCTAAATTGAAAATGAAAACTTGACACCCAGACTATAATTAGCAAGAATGAACAACTTCCTCATTTCCCCAAATTCAGCAGGGCATTTTAACACTCAGTCATCTCATTTCCTTCCAGAGCTGTAAAGGTGTCATGATTTCAATCTCCCTGTGGTGGAATTTCTCTGTAACATGGAGCGTGGCCATTCCACTTTGGGGATATTTTTGATGGCTGTGTCCAACGGCATTAAGGAAAATTGTTCACATTTGTGTCTTAGATGCCGTCATGAGCTGTGTTGGTTTTCCTCCAGTCAGAGCTGTCCCTGAGGATTTCCTGGTTTTAAGGGCAAGCCCTGAGGAAGAATGAGCTGCCTTTGAAAATCAGCCTGGCCCGCATGTGCAGTAGCTCTCTGAAGTCATTCATACAGAGCCCAGAGTGCTGCTTGTGGTTATTCCAGAAGCGTCTCTTCAGCCTGATTCCCCATGGGGAACGGGAGGCCTGTGGAATTTCTCTCTGGCTGTTCTACATGCCTGGGGCATTTCCCATGACACTACCTGTGAGGACAATTGTACTCAGCAAATGTTGGCATTGCTCGAGCAAGTCCACTAAGAAAAAATTGACTTGGAAATGGTAAGAATACATGTATTTCAGAGCCTAGAAATAGAACCCAGGAGGGAGCAGACAGCCTTATGTTTTTGGCATAAAATCCAGTGGCATTGCTTAATGAGGACTATCTTTCCAATGAGATCAAGGGCTTGGGCTCTGCAGGCTGGTTGGCCCCCGTGAACTCCAAGGTTGAGGGCTCATGCACTGGCACTTCTACTTCCAGTCAATCATTTGACGGTTTCAAACATACCCTTGACAGCAACCTTCTCCATTTCAGGATGTCGGGAGTGCCAGGTCTGGAATGCAGGGAGGAAGCAAGAGGCAACTGATAACAGATGCTGTGATTTGACCACCCTCCCTCCTTTCTCTGCTTACACTGATATTCCAGGGCCACAGGGTCAGAAGCCTTGATTGAGCTCATAGTTCCAAGTTGACAGCTGGAGGTTTTTTTTTTTTTTTTTTTTTTTTTTTTTTTTT
>NW_016802955.1:259644-262807 GCF_001698545.2 Rhinopithecus bieti | reverse complement strand
TTGACTTGTAGAAGTAAGGTCTGTTTTCTCCAAATAATTTCCATTATTCCTATTTAAATAAAATTTTTATTATAAGTGGTTGTTGAAATTTATCAGATTTCTATCGGAAAATCTATTAATATTTTATATATTTTTCTTTTTTAAAAAAGTAATTATGTTGTTAAGTTTCCTACTATTGGAATATCCTTCCATGCCTAGAATCAACCCTAGCTGGTAATGGCGTTTTATCTCTCTCTTACTCTCTCTCTCAATCATTTTAAAATAATGCTGGGCCTGATTTTCTAATGATGAAATTGCTATATGGATTTCTAGTTCCATCTTTATCAGGGTTTAGAATAAAGCTTATGCCAGATTCATAAAGTTCATTGGGAATGTTTCATATTTTGTATCTTTTGAAACTATTTAAATACATAGCAAGCACCCGTTTTTTAAATGCTTGGTGGAATTTAGCTCTAAGACTATTATGGCCTGATGTATAACTGTTAGATCATTGCCAATTACTTTTTCAATATCATCTATGACTATCGTTTTACCTTTTTCATATTTTCTGCACTTTTCTGGCCAATTTTGGTAATTCATATTTTGCCAGGAAATTATAATTTCCCTTTAAATACTTTCGCTTTTCAATTGTCATTGAGTCGCACAATGTCCTCTTTATAGAAAAACTTCCATTTCTATGGTTACGTGTCCATTTTCATTCCTGACAAAAAATATGGAATATTTTTCTTGAGCGGAACTCATCTATTTTGTTTTTTAAGAGTCAAGATTATTGAGGTATACTTTATATACAGTAAAATTTGCCTTTTTAAGAACACAATTCAGTGAGTTTTGGCAAATGCGTACAGTTGTGTAACTATCACCATAATGAAGATAACATTTCTGACACCCTCAAAAGTTCCCTTAGGCCCATTTGTAATGAACCACTAGCCCCACTGGCAACCCCTGGCAATCACTGATCTATTCTGTGTCTCCATAATTTTGCTTTTTGCAGAATGACATGTAAATGGAATTATAGAGGATGTGGATTTTACTGAGCATAATGTGTTTGAGTTCAGATACATATGAGTAGTATCTTCCTTTTTATTGCTTTACTTGTGTCTTTATTTATTTGATGTAAGACTTTCCATGTTATCTACTTTTTTCTGTTTTTGAGAGAGTTTCACTCTGTCGCCCAGGCTGGAGTGTAATGGCGCTATCCCTGCTCACAGCAACCTCCGCCTCCCAGGTTCAAGCAATTCTCCTCCCTTAGCCTCCCGAGTAGCTGGATTTACAGACATGAGCCACCACATCCAGCTAATTTTTGTATTTTTAGTAGAGATGGTGTTTCACCATGTTGCCCAGGCTGGTCTCAAACTCCCAACCTCAGGTGATCTGCCTGCCTTGGCCTCCCAAAGTTCTGGGATTACAGGCATGAGCCATTGCACCCAGCCCATGTTATCTATTTCTTATTGAGTGAAATTTGCAGTTTGTATCTTTCTTTTATTCTGAGATGGAGTCTCACTCTGTCGCCCAGGCTGGAGTGCAATGGTGTGATCTTGGCTCACTGCAACCTCTGCCTCCTGGGTTCAAGCGATTCTCCTGCCTCAGCCTCCTGAGTAGCTGGGATTACAGGCGTGCACTACCACGCCCGGCTACTTTTTGTATTTTTAGTAGAGGTGGGGTTTCATCATGTTGGTCAGGCTGGTCTCGAAATCCTGACCTCATAATCCGCCTGCCTCGGCCTCTCAAAGTGCTGGGATTACAGGCGTGAGCCGCCGTGCCTGGCCAAAGTTTGTATCTTTCAAGAAACTTGTCCATTCATCTAAGTTGTCAAGATTTTAATATTGTCTTCTTATCTTTTTAATGTCTATAGGATTTCTTGAGATGTCCTCTCATATCTGCTGTTGTTAATGTTTGTTTCCTTTCCTTTTTTTCCTGTTAGTCTCTCTAGAAGATTATCAATTATATTGAAATTTTCAAAACTCAGATTTTTGTGACACTGATTTTCTCTATTTTTAAAAAATTCGTATGATTTCTGTACTTACTCTTAATATTTCCTTCCCTCTGCTTGCTTTGCTTTTAATTTTCTCTTCTTTTCTAATCACTTATGGCGGAGGCTTAGACAATTGAAACACTTCTTTTCTTCAATAGGATCATTTAATATGCCAATTTAACTGCATCCCATACAATTTGACATGTTATATTTTAATTTTTGTTCAATTCAAAATGTTTTCTAATTTCCATTCTGACTTCTTATATGACCCAGGGGTTATTTAGAAATGTTTTTTATTTCCAAATATTTGGGGATTTACATATATCTTCATATTATTGATTTCTAATTTAATTCTATTGTCATTAAGGTGTACACTTAGTACAATTTCACATTTTTAAAAATTCATATGGGTTTGTTCTATGGCCCAGAATATAGTCTAACTTTCTGAATATTCAATGATTACTTAAAAAGAAAGTATTCTGCAGCTATCTATAATGTTAATTAGGTCAAGTTTGTTGGAAATGTTGGTCAGTTCCTGATGATATTTTTGTCTACTTGCTCTATTGATTATTAAGTGAAGAATGTTGACATCGCCAAACATGACTGTGGATTTGATTTATCTTTTTCTTTTTTTTATTATACTTTAAGTTCTAGGGTACATGTGCACAACGTGCAGGTTTGTTACATATGTATACATGTGCCATACTGGTGTGCTGCATCCATTAACTCATCATTTACATTAGGTATATCTCCTAATTCTATCCCTCCCCCCTACCCCCACCCCACGACAGGCCCCTGTGTGTGATGTTCCCCTTCCTGTGTCCAAGTGTTCTCATTGTTCAGCTCCCACCTACAAGTGAGAATGTGTGGTGTTTGGTTTTTTGTCCTTGCAACAGTTTGCTGAGAATGATGGTTTCCAGCTTCATCCATGTCCCTACAAAGGACATGAGCTCATCCTTTTTTATGGCTGCATAGTATTTCATGGTGTGTATGTTCCATATTTTCTTAATCCAGTCTATCATTGATGGACATTTGGTTTGGTTCCAAGTCTTTGCTATTGTGAATAGTGCCACAATAAACATACGTGTGCATGTGTCTTTATAGCAGCATGATTTATAATCCTTTGGGTATATACCCAGTAATGGGATGGCTGGGTCAAATGGTATTTCTAGTTCTAGATCCTTGAGGAAT
>NW_016802955.1:234849-256609 GCF_001698545.2 Rhinopithecus bieti | reverse complement strand
GAATATTGGCCCCCACTCTCTTCTGGCTTGTAGAGTTTCTGCCGGGAGATCCACTGTTAGTCTGATGGGCTTCTCTTTGTGGGTAACCTGACATTTCTCTTTGGCTGCCCTTAACATTTTTTCCTTCATTTCAACTTTGGTGAATCTGACAATTATGTGTCTTAGAGTTGCTCTTCTTGAGGAGTATCTTTGTGGTGTATTTCCCGAATTTGAATGTTGGCCTACCTTGCTAGGTTGGGGAAGTTCTCCTGGATAATATCCTGAAGGTGTTTTCCAACTTGGTTCCATTCGCCCTGTCACTTTCAGGTACACCAATCAGATGTAGATTTGTTCTTTTCACATAGTCCCATAATTCTTGGAGGCTTTGTTCATTTCTTTTACTCTTTTTTCTCTAAACTTCTCTTCTCCCTTCATTTCATTCATTTGATCTTCAATCACTGATACCCTTTCTTCCAGTTGATTGAATCTGCTACTGAAGCTTGTGCATTCATCATGTAGTTCTCATGCCATGGTTTTTAGCTCCATCAGGTCATTTAAGGACTTCTCTACACTGGTTATTCTAGTTAGTCATTCGTCTTTTTTCAAGGTTTTTAGCTTCTTTGCGATGGGTTCGAACATCCTCCTTTAGCTCAGAGAAGTTTGTTATTACTGATGGTCTGAAGCCTTCTTCTGTCAACTTGTCAAAGTCATTCTCCATCCAGCTTTGTTCCATTGCTGGTGAGGAGCTGCATTCCTTTGCAGGGGAGAGGTGCTCTGATTTATAGAATTTTCAGCTTTTCTGCTCTGTTTTTTCCCCATGGTTTTATCTACCTTTGGTCTTTGTGGTTTTATCTACCTTTGGTCTTTGATGATGGTGACGTGCAGATGGGGTTTTGGTGTGGATGTCCTTTCTGTTTGTTAGTTTTCCTTCTAATAGTCAGGACCCTCAGCTGCAGGTCTCTTGGAGTTTGCTGGAGGTCCACTCCAGACCCTGTTTGCCTGGGTATCAGCAGCGGCGCTACAGAACAGCGAATATTGCTGAACAGCAAATGTTGCTGCCTGATCATTCCTCTGAAAGCTTCATTTTAGAGGGGTACTCGGCTGTGTAGGGTGTCAGTTTGTCCCTATTGGGGGTTGCCTCCCAGTTAGGCTACTCGGGGGTCAGGGACCCCACTTGAGGAGGCAGTCTGTCCATTCTCAGATCTCAAACTCCATGGTGGGAGAACCACTACTCTCTTCAAAGCTGTCAGACAGGGTCATTTAAGTCTGCAGAGGTTTCTGCTACCTTTTGTTTGGCTATACCCTACTCCCAGAGGTGGAGTCTACAAGGGCAGGCAGGCCTCCTTGAACTTCCAGGCCACTTTATTTACCTACTCAAGCCTCTGCAATGGCGGTTGCCCCTCTCCCAGGCTCACTGCCACCTTGCAGTTAGATCTCAGACTGCTGTGCTAGCAATGAGTGAGGCTCCGTGGGCATGGGACCCTCCGAGCCAGGCACGGGATATAATCTCCTGGTGTGCCATTTGCTAAGACTGTTGGAAAAGTGCAGCATTAGGGTGGGAGTGACCTGATTTTCCATGTGCCATCTGTCACAGCTTCCCTTGGCTAGGAAAGTGAATTTCCTGACCCCTTGCACTTCCTGGGTGAGGTGATGGCTTGCCCTCCTTCGGCTCACACTCAGTGGGCTGCACCCACTGTCCTGCACCCACTGTCCAACAAGCACTATGAGATGAACCCAGTACCTCAGTTGGAAATGCAGACATCACCCATCTTCTGTGTTGCTCATGCTGGGAGCTGTAGACTGGAGCTGTTCTTATTTGGCCATCTTGGAACCACCCTCGGATGATGATGATGATGATTCTTCTTCTTCTTCTTCTTCTTCTTCTTCTTCTTCTTCTTCTTCTTCTTCTTCGTCTTCCTCCTCCTCCTCTTCCTCTTCCTCTTCCTCGTCTCCTTCTTCCCCTTCTTCTTTTCCTCCTCCTTCTTTTTGACATTTACTCCCCTCTGTTGTGTAGGCTGCAGTGCAGTGACACAGTCTCTGCTCACTGCAACTTCCACCTTCTGGGTTCAAGCGATTCTCATGCCTCAGCCTCCCAAGTAGCTGGGATTACAGGTGCCTGCCACCACACCTGGCTAATTTTTGTATTTTTAGTAGAGGTGGGGTTTTACCATCTTGGCCAGGCTGGTCTCGAACTCCTGACCTCAAATGATCTACCCACTCTGGCCTTCCAAAGTACTGGCATTACAGACATGAGCCACTGTTCCCAATCTATTTTTTCAAATATATCATTTTTTTGCTTCATGAATTCTGAAGGTGGCTCAGTCCATTTTATGCTGCTATAACAAAATATTTGAGGCTGGGTAATTTATAAAGAATAGGAATTTATTGGCTTACAACTGTGGAAGCTGGGACATCCATGATCTGGAGGCTGACATCTGGTGAGGACATTCTTGCTATGTTATCACATAGTGGAAGGCACACACACATACGTGCACACATATGAGAGAAAGAGAGAGACAGAGGGAGAAAGAATGAGACTGAACTCACCCTTTAATAACAAGCCCACTTCCATGGTAATGGCATCAATCCATTCATGAGGGAGGAACCCTTGTGGTCTAATCATCTCTCATTAAGTCCCACCTCCCAGTACTGTTGTATTTGAGATTCAGCTTCCAACATATGCTTTTTGCAGGACACATTCAAACCATAGCACAAGGTCTGTTTTTAGAAGCATACACTTTAGAGTTGATAGCTTTTCTTGGTGAATTGACCTCTTTATTACGTGATGTCTCTCTTTATCCCTGGAAATGTCCATTTTTTGGAAGCTTACTTTGCTCTCATATTGCCACTCCAGCTTTCTTTTAATTAGTGTTTGGATGTTACATCTTTTGCTAGCCTATTACTTTTAACCCATCTATGCCTTCATTATTTAAATTGAATTTCTTATATATTGCAAATAGCCTGGAGTTGTTCTTGAGTTACTGGGTCTTTGGGAAATGTAGATGTGACTAATTCATTTAAAGGGGCTGAAAAGCAATAACCCTGGGAACATGGTAACAGGTTCTGCAGTGATGAAGGACACAGAAATTGGCCCATGCAAAGAAGCAGGGCAGTAGCATTGAGTTGGTAATCTGAGATAGGCATTGAGTGCAGTTCCAAGTAGAAATCCACTTCTGCCTGGAAAATCCAGAGGTCACTCTGGATATCAAGTCAGAAGGAGTTCAAGGTCAGAGAACCCAGCTACTGAGGGGAATTAAAGAAGGAGGTTGAGATTGTGATACTGCAATGAAGAATAGGGAGTTTGTTTTCTGGAAAACTGGGTGGAGCTACCAAGGAGGTAGGGCACCAAGGTCGGAGGGAAACTTCTCCAAGACAAAAGCAGATAGTGATACCTTGTAGGGTGAGCTGAGCTAGCAAGTAGGAATTATGTAAGTGTGATTTCCAACTTAGAATTTACTGACAGAAGCCAAGTAGAAGATGATAAAATACACTAATGGGCAGGCTTACTTGACCAAATTCAAGGTTTTATCTTTATCAGATGACCTGCAGCCACTATAAAGAGAGGATAGAATTTGCTAGAAGGTAGATGTTCTAGCTTTTATTTTAATATTATTTGTTATTTTGTAAAATATAAGATTGCTGCAAATATGAAGCACTTTTTATAAACACAAGTCTTTTAAAAAGAGAATGGTGGATGCTGTGGGCTTAAGAGAAGGTTACACATAAAACTCATTCATGAGAAATTAGAATTTCACTCTAAATTTTTATAGACCACCTACTATATGGCAAATATTGGGCTAAGCCTGTCCTGATCTTAAATTTCAGGGATATTACAGTCTAATGGGGGCAAATAAACAGAAATGGTAAACAAAATTTATACAAATGCTAGGTTGCAACAGTGACAAAGCTATGAAGGGAGGCACAGGTTGCTTTTTGGATCAGTATTAGGGGAATTTGGCTTAGGCAGGGAGATCAGGAAATGGTGGTTGAGAGGTCATCTGAAATATTGGCCCTAGTTAGGAAGGTGAGGGATGAGTGGTCCAAGTGGAGGTTTGTGGCTGACCAGAGCATGGCTACAACAGCCAGTGTGGCCAGAGTGCAGGGGAAAAGAGGAGAATGGTCCAAGATGATGCTGAGGAGATATGCAAGCACAAGATCATGGAGGGGCTTATCAGCACCATGGAAGAGTTTCATGGAAGGTAAGTCAGAAACTTGGAAGGACTTTTAGTCAGTTATGGGGGTAGGGAGTGGGATGAAAATGATGGAAAGAGTGTTCCGAAGTGTGCAGATGTGATGTGATTTGGAGATTACCTTGGCTGCTCTAGGAGAGGAATTAAAGGAGAATATGTAGTGTAGATTACAGCTAGACCAGTTAGCAGGTTATTTCATCTATTTAATCTGTAGATGTGTGATATATGAAAGCTCATACTTGGAGGTTGAGTGCAGAAGTAGAGAGAAATTGGCCAGTTAAATAGATATTTAAGAAATAAAATCAACAGGACTTGGTGATGAACTGGACATGGAGGGTGAGGGAGACGTCAAACCTGAACCTTTGGTTTTTGGTTCATGAACGTGATTGGCCAGGACAAGGTTTTAAGAAGAGATTGTGAATGCAGTTTTGCATATGTCGAACTTGAGATGGCCTTTAGGCACCCAAAAATGATTACTGCAAAAAATAGGTCAATGTGTAGGGCTGAACTCAGTGGAGAAACCAGACCTAGAGATTTGAATTTGGAGGCTTCTGCACAAAATGGTGATTGAGTGATGGCATGAATGGCATTGTCTAAGCAAGGATTAAAAAAAAACTGAAATGGTCAACGCCTTAAAAACTGCTGTGTGTCAAGATGAGGCCAACAAAACAGCTATCAGAATACGTATTGATGTAGATGCCATTTTTTATTTCAGTGAGCACTATTTTGGTAGAGTGAAGACACAGAACTCCCAATAGAGTGTGGGGGAGTTGATTCTTCACAACGATGGGTGAGAATCAGAAGCAGCGGGTCTGAACAGCCCTTTGAGAAGCTTGACAGAGAAGAGGAGGTAAGGGAGGGCAGCAGTTGGAGTGAAAATAAGATTGGTGAAGGGGTAAGATAAACATTATTATTTGAAATGCTTTAGTGAAAATGAACAGCTTTTAATGACCATAATAAAAATTGAGCTTTGAGAATAAATAGACTGTGCAAAAGAACCAGTGTTCATTAAATCAGTTTTTCTGTGCTACTCCTTAATTGGTAATTGGTTTTCGGCCATGACATATTTGTTCGTTAATTGCTCTGCTTCCTATTTAATCATGCTTTAATGATTCTCTTAGGAGAACATGGCTGAAAAGACCCAAAGAGAGGCCCTAATTCCTTTCCATAAATTGCCCATTACTAAGAACAATTACAAGAAAGGTTGTTCTATAAGTCCTTAACCCCATTTTATTTTACATTTTGAATGTGCATTCCATAGTGAGCATGGTACTCAGGAAAAGGGATTTTGTTAGTCCCACGTCTCCCTTTTTGTCCTCCTATTATAATTGTGAACAACTACCTTCTTCAACATATTTCACTTGTGTATTTTTTTTTTAAAGGCAAGATGTGGGCTACCCTGTGGAGTGTATGACATGCCCTTCAAGTTGACTTTGAAAGGTAATTAATTATGGTAGTGTCTGTTCAGTTTCAAAAGTTCAAATTAAATATCCTTCAAAACTCTTATCAAAGGGAATATATTTTACACACCTGTCACTCGTGAGAAAGGCTGATTTGAGTCAAAATTAGGAAGGAGGTAAAGCTAATCATTAGAATGCTGGTGCTCCCACCCTGGTCTGTTGAACAAACCAATCTTCTAATACCCCTTGAGTGGCCCTGTCTTAAGCACTGCATTACTACTTTTCTAGGAGTTCTGTGATTTCACAGAATTGATGGTAAGTCATTGTTGAAAGGACCTTTAGGAGCTTACAGAGGCCCAGACAAGAAGGGACATGGCTGGGCCCTCAGTGTGTAAGGGGATAGAGAATGCCCTGAGGGCTTTGAGCTGCCAGTTCAGTACTGTGTCCACTACAGTCGGGGTCGGCAAACTACAGTCCACAGGCCAAATCCAGCTCAATGCCTGTTTTTGAAAATAAATCTTTATTGGAACACAACCACATCCCTTCATTGACATTTCCTTTATGGCTGCTTTTTCTCTATAGCCACAGAGTTGAGGAGTAGTTCAGTAGTTGTCATAGAGATAGTATGGGCTGCAAACTTTAAGTATTCACTATCTGACTCTTCATAGAAAAAAATGCCGAGCCCTGTGACTTGCATTGGCTGCCAATCCTGGTTGCATTTCAGAATTGCTTAAAAAAAAAAAGGAAAGAAAGGAAAAGTACAGGCTGCTGAGCCATGCTCTTGACCTTCTCATCCCTAATCTTTCAGGATGGGATCCAGGAATCCTCATTTGCAGAAGAGGCGGTTTAAATGCTCAGTCACATTAAGAATCACTGCATTACATCCTGCTCTCTCTAAAGCACATTGCCTTGAAAACACATCTCAGTTGGTAAGTCCCTTTCTATATGGGCTATCAGACTGGAAGTAGCTCCCCAGGGCAGTGCTTCACACACTTTCACTAGTATCAAAATCCCCTGGGGTGACTGCTAGTCCCACCCCAAAGATTCTGAGCAGCAGGTCTCGGGGAAGGCAGGAGAACGGGCATTTCTAAGCTCGCAGGTGATGCAGATGCTGCAGATTCCTGGACCACACTTTGCATAGCACTGCAGCATCTGCAGATTCCTGGACCACACTTTGCATAGCACTGACGAAGACCAAAGGCTTGCATCTCTAGTGAGAGAAAGTCAGGTCCATCAGGTCCATGGGATGGGGTTGGGGATCTATGTATGGACCAACTGCTAGGATTCTCCTAGATCACACTGTAAAGACTCCCAGTCCTCTGTTCAAATAATCATTGCTCTTCTCTTCCTCATCCCATCTATAAGACTTGAAATCAAGCAAACCTTGTTGGTTTCCACTTCTATATAGGCTTTATTGTGTTTTAAAAATTCCCTGGAGAATATTTTGAGTGTTGTAAAAGAATTGTATTTTTAATATGGAAAGGCAAATGGTGGATGAGAGACAGTAAAAGAAAATGAATTATATGTCATAAAACAGTATGAAAAAATGGTAGATGTTGAATAAATATTTGTCAACATCATAACTGCAAAAACACAAAATGATGAGAAGGCAACAGAGACAGGCAGAGACAGAGGGTCTTGGTGCCACAAAAATGATTTTATTTTGAACCAGAAAGCAACAGCAATCAAGACAATAGTCAGGGCCGAGGGCTTGGCAGTGTGACTTAAGTACCGGGGATTGAATTTGTCCAGGTGCAAGGAGTGACATAAAGAGAATCAATTTTTCATGTCTAAGCCAAGCTTATACAGATGATGATACTTATCAGTGATTCCCATTTACACAGGCTTGGATTGCTTTGCAGATATCAGATTTTTGTAACTATTTTATAAATATTTTAAAGGTGAAGGAGCCACTGCAGTGTAGGTGAATTGGTACCCCTCCCCTTTTCTTTTTGGGTGTATCAAGCATATAGTCAATGACAGGAAAAGTGAAAGGTTTTTATGAGAGTTTTGCATTAACAGAAAACCACCGATCAAGTTCTGCACTGCAGCACTGTTGATATTTGAGCAAGACAACTCTTTGTGGTCAGAGGCTGCACTTACACTGTAGGATGTTTAATGGCGTCCATGACCTCTACGCACTAGATGCTGGTAGCTTCCCTTCCCCGGCGGCGACAACCAAAAGTTGCCATTGCATTGCCAAATGTCTCCTGGGGGGCAAAATCGAGCCCTGGTTGAGAAGCGCTGTTTTCAAAAACATCCTCCTGCCCCCATCATTGTCTTTGTGTGCTTTTTACCATTTTATTAAGGTAGACCAGATGGTCAACTTCCCAACACCAAATGCACATGTATGCCAGCATATATGCGTGTCTCTTTGCAGGTATCTGCATGTTCCTGGAGCTGAGATGGAATTCCATGGTCACTGGAGGACGTTAGCTCATTTCCTCAGCAAGTTTAAGGTCAATATATCAGTACCGTAATAAAAAAGCCTGTCTGTATTCAAGCTGTTTCTTTTCCTCCAGCAGAAACCATCGTCAATATTTGCAGTCAATTTTTGAAGTCACTTTCTTTTAAAGCTGGAAAGAATCTTCACCCAGGCCCACCCTCATCTTAATCCACTATTTAGAGTCCTACTTGAATGATATCGCCAGCAACTTTCAACTTTGGATCCAGATTTCTTTATTTGTATCCACCAGGAAGAGAGGTACCACATTTCTGAGTTCTTTTATGAGCATTCGCTACATAATTTGCAAGGCCCAGTGCAAAGTGAAAATGCAGGCTCCTTGTTCAAAAATTATTAAGAATTTCAAGACAGCAACAGCAGAGCATTAAAATCAAGCTTAGGGCCCTTCTGAACTCCTGGGCTCTGGGCATCCTCATGACACCAGACCTGGCAGTCTTGGTTGGTGCTGCATTGATTTTGTTGTATTAATTTAATTGGCACTGCCATCTCTTTTGCCCCTGTATCGCAGTGTGTCCTGTGGTGAGGACCTCAAATAATAAAATACTGTGACCTCAATCAGTTTAAAGAGAATGCAAAATTACACTGCAGCAAATTTTTACAGCATACATATTTTAGACTTTCAAAAAAAATCACATGGGAATCTTTTCCACATCATTATAGTAATTAAACATGGTGGCCTTTCACCATATACATATTTTCCTGTAAATACGACAACCTGGAACTAGTAACTGCTACTATCCACAATGCTTTTAAGTTAGCCAAGAGTGAGACTTCCACAACAAAATTATGACATAATCTCTCATGTCCTTATAAAAATAGCCAAAACATACCCTAAATGGCTTACTGTGAAAATTTGAGTAGTAACTTCTTAATATTGAAAAACATTATTTTCATGGAAATATTGTCCTTCTACTAAGTGTTTTATGTTAACATCATAAGGCAAACTGTAGCATTTATTGGTACCTGGAGACCATGATTTTAAAAACTCAGAAGCTGAGTTTTAGACCCTTTTATTTAGAACCTGTTAGTGTACAAAGTGCATTAAAATATCCATTATCCAGTTACCCAAAATGTATGTAAAAATTACTGAGACAACCCTTTCAGTTTATTCAGAGAAGGCAAACACACATTGCTTTTATATTGTAATAAAAAGAAAAACCCATAAGGTTTCCAGAGAAAGATTTTTTTTTTTTTTTTCCATTGAGGTGTCCATCTTTTAGATGTGAAATTGTCTTAGGTATCTATCAAAATATTCATCCGGGTATAAATAATATAGTAAATATATAGAATCTATCTGTTAAGAAAAAGGAGAGTGTCTGCTAGGGAAGAGGATGGAAGGACCCAGGAAGCTGGCTTGGCCTCCCTTGAAACCCAGATTTCCAATCACATGAGCTTTNTTTTTTTTTTTTTTTTTTTTTTGGTCTTACAACTCTATTGTAAACTATACTAGACTATAGAGGGACTTCTACATATTTCAAGATGTGTTTAATAAAGGTCTGTTTATAATAACTTTTGAGGCATGTATCTAGTAAATAGTACTTTATGCAATGTCCCTTGTCATTACCAACTCATAAATATTAAGTGTTTTTCAGTGACTTATGTTTGGATGTGGTAGTGGTGATCAGGGCCATGTGCTGATGTCCTGGAGAGCAAAATCAATCCAAAGTGGTGCTGCTATTTGTGACAGAACATGTTTATTTACTCAGCCCCAGAGACAAAAGGAAAATTGATATGGAGGAGAGGGAAATAGGATAACTATTAAACGTAGTGAAGAGATTTCACAGGTCTAAAGAAACTATTAAAAGGAAGGATAAAGTAGATTTTATACCATAAAACAGAATCCTAACTCTGAAAAAGACAAATCAGCCTGAAGTTTTGAATAATCAATAGGATTCAAAATGACTATTTTCAATTGCAATCTCATCCTTAATGTTCTTCCAGAACCCTTAACCCTGAGAGAAGCAGGGCAAAATGCGGCCAAAGGATTCAGAACCTTTTTTTCCAACATTATCTCATCAGCTATCAGAGGGGAAAGATTTAGCCACGGCAAGGTCCAAGGTCCAAAATCAATTCTTTTCATTCTCTGTCTTGCTCTCCATTTTAGTTGATCTGATACAAGTTTTTGACACCACAATTAAAACACTTCATATTAAACGAGAGTAAGAAAGCCTGTTTACTCCCCTACTAGGTTCAGACACTTCCTGTTATGCACCATCGAGGTGAGAAGACTTATCATGGGATCATTATGAGATGTTAGGTGAGAAGGTGAATAAACATATAAAATTACAAAAGTTTTTTTTTTTGTTTGTTTTTTTGCAAGCCCATAGATCGTGATGAAATAAAGGTTGTAAATAGCTGATAAACTTATGGGCCTCTTAATGTGCAAAACCAAGTAATTCCTAAAAGTTGTAATCCCGATTATGTTTCTCTTATAAATAATCTATAGATTTTCCTCTAAATACAAAAAAAAAATTAAAGAAATTATTAAAGCCCGTACTTAATACAAGACACAGTAAAAGGAGAGGAATCTCCTGTTTTGAGCCCTATCTGAGCCGATTTCTGGACACTTTTGGTGAGATTTCATTACACTCATGAAGCCTGTGCTTTCTCAGTCCCCTAAATAGTGGCCTGAACCTTTTTGTTCCCCAGAAAGCTGCTCCATGTGGCCAGACGCTCACGGTAGCTGCTCTGTGCAGTCCAAATGGTCTGGGATAGGAAGCCCAGTGATAATCGTCAGACACTTGTTCCACACGGTGAAGGTGGGGCACACAGGCTGCGCAAATGCGACGTCGAAGGTGTAGAGGTGGATGGAGTTCAAAGCATCATAAAAGGCGATAGAGCCGTTATCATAGTCCAGCAGGATGCCCACGCGCCGGAGGTGGGGAGCAGGCTCAATGGGGATTTCCTTGCTATTGTGTCTCACCACCCAGTTATTGTTGCAGCGGCAGAGCGCCCAGGAAGCAGAGTTCTTCCCAATCCATTCATGCTTCGGGGCTGATTTATAAGCAAGACCAATAGCATACCTGCAGAAACAAAACAGCAACAACAAAAACAATGAGCCATGTTGCACATGCACATTAAATCCGTTCTATGGTCCTCAGGGGTTATAAAAACATGATCATTTGTTGTCCCTGTTCGTTTTCTTTAAGTGAAAGCTTGGCAAGAACCCCAGCATCTGTGTTCCTCATCTCCTTCCCTCACAAACATATAGTGGGTGGAAAGAAGCATCGTATTTACTCACATTTCTGTTTTCAACTCAAACACTACAGAGAATTTGAACTTTGTATTTTGCTGCTTTTTTTCACTTTTATAAAAATCTACACAATGAATTCGCTAGACCAGTGCTGACCAAAAGAACTTTCTTCAATGATTGAAATGTCCTGCTCTCCTCGATATGGTAACCACAAGCCACATAGGGCTACCGGGCACTTTAGCTGTGGCTGGTGAGACTGAGGAACTGAACTTTAAATTTATTTAATTTTCATTAAGTTAAATGATTTAAATAGCTGCATGTGGCTCATAGCTACCATACTGGACAGCACAACCCTAGACTTCTCCTTTTGACCTTCTTATAATTTTTAATTTAACACTATGTCATTTTCTGATTCTGAAAGCATTTTGCCAAGGGCAAGCACAGAAGATGATTTCCATTTGTGGGGATAAGTCCTTTGTCATTACTCAGCCCCAGTTTTCTCATGTATACCACAGGGACAATGACAGTCTCCATCTTGCAGTGTTATTTTAAGGAGTAAAGGAGAGAATACGTGTTAAGTCCTAGGCACAGGACCTGGCATGCAATATTCAGTAACTGCTATTTTATTATTATTGCCTGATGGCACATATTAACAATAAGTACCAGAATCAGAATTTGAACTTAGGATGACTCAAAACCCACAAACACGAACTACATTCTACAATGCCATCCGTAACCAGAAATTGTGCAGTCCATCACTGCCAAGAGCCTTTCTGATTATATTTCCTACTACACTGAAAAAAATTCTGAACGTGTTTGAGCAGACGATCTTCTGGTTATTCTAAATGTTCTCTCGCTGCTCAAAAATAAAATCCAAAGAATGCTTTCTACAATGTTCTAAGCTTCTTAGTCTCTTTTTACCCCTCTGAAGCATGCCTCTGTAATATTCATAGTATTTCAGTTATTAAGATAAATAAAACTCATCACTCTTAATAAACAGTAAATGACTCACAGGTGAACTTTTAACATGTTATAGCAGAAACCAGTCTAACTGGATATTAACACATGGTACCTTACCCAATGCAGAGAGAAAAATTTCATGGATCTTTAATAAAATGACATTCTTTAAAAAAAATCACACTGGACTTAAAATACAATCACTTTAAGAGTGATGTGTTTAAAAAGAAAATTAATACAACATGCCATCATTAAATCCAAAAGGAGGATGGAATTGATAAGCTGCCAAGCCCAGTGTGCAGGCCTGTCTGTCATCAGTGTTGCATCCTCTCTTCCCTCCCATCCATCCTCTCCTGCTTATGAGGAGAAACAGAAGATTAAAATTGGGAGCAAAATCCAGAGTTGTATGCTGCCCCCACCCCTTCTGGTCTAATAATCTTTGCATGAACCCGTTATTACTCGTTTAGTTAACACCATTTCATAAAACACCAAGTGCACATTAGCATTAGAGAGTAAGAAAATAACTAAGTGTATAGTCCATTAAGCAAAGGAAAATATCATTATAGTATCATTAATCTGTGAAACTAGGTACATATTTCCATTGAGCTTGAAAGGTGCAGGCAGAATGTAATGTTCCATTAAGTTACGCAGTGAGACACGGAGAATTCAAAGTATAAAAATTATGTCTCTCAGGGCAATGTTAACATGCCCCATTGCACAGATCATAATGTACACATTAATTTAAAGTCAGGACTATATTTGACAAGCAAATATATGTCATTAGCTGTTGCAAATCAAGATGTCACAGGCATTTAATTGTAGGGGGCACCCCTTCCTTGCTAATACTACCCCCAGGAAATGTAAAGTGACTTTCTACATGAAGATTTTTCTGAAATTGACACGGTCAGGTTTGTAAAGATTAATTGTGTAGCAATTAATTTTAGAATTTCTTTTCCCCCTTATGAGTTAGTTTTGACATCTGGAGGGTGTTTTCAAGGTAATGCTGATCTGTGTTTATATAACTGAAGTGGTCTGATGGAATTTTGCAAACTATTCATCAATGGCAATGAGATCATAATGATCAGGTTTCATTTATCATAAATAATTATTAATAGAGTAATAATCATTTAGACCCTGGATTCTATCCCAGATTAATACAGCATATTAATTAGCTAGAAACATTTGCTTTTTTGTACCTGCATTCATTGTGTTTTCCTTTGTGCTTTAATTTTGTCCCATCGCAGCTAAAAATGGCAAATGCCAATCTAGCCCAGAGCCTAGTGGGGTGAAGGATTTGTCTTCCATCCTCTGGCAGGATATTGGAACAGAAAAATCTTCTAGGCAAAGAGAATGAGGATAACAACAAAGGAAAACCTACTCGCTCAGCCAATATAGTATGTACCATTATTGGGAGAGATGGGAAGCTTACAATTCACTTCTTAGATTTTTGGCTAATTTCTACCTACAATATAAGGGATTCAGACATCTCACATTATTTGCATAGGTTTGAATTGAACTTTTTTAAATATATAAATAAGAAGTGTTTTATCATGCTTATATTGAAACACTGTTATACTCACCATCTTCAGGCTATGCAATTTTGAATGTTGATTTTTTTTTTAAAGCAAGGATTTAGCTATCACTCATTAAGTACACTATTGTAAGCCCTAGAGAGTAATTACAGCATTTCAAAAATATACCACCCTTTTGTGAATAGCAGCATAGCATGGTGGTTAAGAGCAGGGAACAGCAAACTACTACCCAGGGGCCAACTCTGGCCCTCTGCCTGTTTTTATAAATGAAGTTTTATTGGAATGCAGCCATATCCATTTGTGTAGGTGTTGTCTGTGGCTGCTTTCCCACTACAACAGAAGGGTCGAGTATTAGTGACAAAAATCATTTGGTGTGCAAAACCAGAAATATTGAATCTCTGGCCCTTTACAGATAATGTTTGTGGACTGCTGGTTAAGAGCCTGACCCTTGACTGCAGACTTGCTGACTCTGCCACCTGTGAGCTTTGTAACCCTGTGATCTTCAGCATATACCTCAGTCACCTCATCAGTAAAGTGGATAATATTAACACCTACCTTTGTAGGGCTGTAAGCCTGAATAAATGAGTTGACATCTGTAAAATGCTTAGACCAGTGCCTGGCACATACTTGGACCATATGAGGGCCTACTAAATAAAATAAAATAGCTCCCTTTTGATCAATAGCAAGCAGGCATTTGTGAGACAGACGGTCAAAGTAAGGGGTGCAGTTTGTGGTTGTGGATTAGGCAAGGTTAACTTTGTGAGGTTAACTAATTCCAGTGTAATTGTGTCCTGACCTTTGCCCTTATTCTTAGAGAACCCACTGGGCTAAAGTTACTGGGCTGGATCTAACAGGCCTTTTGAAATTATTCCCAGCCTATGATCACTGCTTCACCCCCACCATTCAGCCCTCAGCTATTTGCACTAATTGGTCCAGTCTAGAATCATAAAACATACAAGGCAACATAAATTAGTTTTGTATAATGATGAAGAGTGATGTTTTAAAGTAGGGAATGGCAAACTTTTTCTTGAAAGGACCAGGAAGTAAATATTTTTGGCTTCATAGACCATATGATTCTCTCTTAACTACTTGATTCTGCTGTTGTGGCTGAAAGGCAGCCATAGACTACATGTAAAAAAATGGACCTGGCTGTATTCCCATAAAACTTTATTTACAAAACCAGGTAGCAGGCCAGGTTTGGCTCATGGGCTGTGGTTTGCTGACCCATGGTTTATGGCATGAAAGAGCAGTGTTAGCATGGTATAGCTCTTCCAATGACCAGAGCTCTATAATCTTGAACAGAGAACCCACAGATGTGGTTATTAGTAATATATGGTCATTGTTTCAATCTGCTGAGTTTAGTGGTGTTTGTTATGCACCATTACCTAGCAATAGCTGACTAATACAACTTTTCTGCATTTTATTCTTTAAGATGCATTTCAGTATGGGTTGACTAAGTACAGAATGAGATGTGCCTTTTTATAACTGCAGGACAATGGATATAAGTTACCTACCATGTGCTTCCACTTATGACCACTTCCCAATAATGCCGGCCACTATCAATAAACACATTTCCAGCTACTCCATAGCTCCCCTGGCTGGTGAAGCGTTCAGGCGTGTGACTCTTCTTGGATGATGATTCATCACGTTCTACTGTCAAATTGTCATGGGACACCTTCAGTTTTCGATGAGCAGATTTGGGATCCAGTTTAAATGGTTGGCCTGAAAACAAGTTCACAAAACAGAAAAAAGGAAGAGGAAGAGGATTGTTTATTTTATTATAACCAATAGCATATTTTCAAAATCAGATTTAAAAGACAGGAACAAGTCAGCCCTCCCTGAGACACGCCTCCTATCACAAAGTGGTATCTTATATTTTAATAGTAATTTAAACGTTATATGCAACTTTCAAAGACATTTGCTTGCAAAGTTTTCATAATATTCAAAAGACAATAGAGAGCAGCAACTCTGTGTAAAGTATAGTACACAATAGGAGTGAATAAGAACATGTGCCTGCCTTCATAAGCTTTCGGTCTACCAGTTCTAAGATAGGGATCCAGTGGTGGTATGCCAACTATTCAACAACAGCATGGACAAGGCTTAGCCAGAACACATAGTGTGAGCTAGCTTCATGGATTCCAGGTGTACACAAGCAGCACAGGTACATACCGGCTGGATAGCATCCTAAAAAGGAGGAATGAATGAAGACTCCATTTTCAACCACTGCAGTGTTCTATCCAGCATAAGATGCATTCATGCTCAATAGACTTCAGACCAGAAGCCAAACAAGTCAAGATCTTAGGTCTTAACATATAGAATACTCTAGAGGTTTATATTATTCTGAGATTATTAAAAATTAAAGCACTACTCTTAGGAATTTAGGATGAGAATACAATTTTCAGGCCACAAAATTAGGTAAAACTGTGATAGTAATGCCTGAGTTTTCTACTCATGAAATTATTTATATATAATAAGGCCTTCTCTGTGTCATTACTCACATTTGTATCTTAAAGATTTAAGTATTAAAAAATCTTGGCAGAGTCACACCTGGACATTTTGTCATAGTTGTTACTTCTTTGACAATTCAATATTGGTTTGGAGTACTGCCTGTCATTCAACACTGCATTGGGTACAAGGCATTTAAAGGCAGGAAATGAGTTACAACCTGATGCAAATGCCATGGTGTCCAAACTCAACAGCCACTGTTGCAGTTGGCAGCTTCCTTCTGTCCAGTATACAGCTCTCAAACAATTACAGGAAAAGGTTTGGTAAATTCAACTCTGGCAAAACACGATGCTGGGCAAGAAACTGACCCAGTGAGTATGGGACAGTGTGTGTTGTCACATGTGGGTAGGTCAAAGGATTTCCAGTTGCCTCTTGGATACAAACACAACACCAGCACCTCTAAAATCCTTTCTTTTTTTTTTTTTATTTTTTATTTTAATTTTATTTTTTTTGTTGAGACGGAGTCTCGCTCTGTCACCCAGGCTGGAGTGCAGTGGCCAGACCTCAGCTCACTGCAAGCTCCGCCTCCCGGGTTCACGCCATTCTCCTGCCTCAGCCTCCCGAGTAGCTGGGACTACAGGCGCCGCCACCTTGCCCGGCTAGTTTTTTTTGTATTTTTAGTAGAGACGGGGTTTCACTGTGTTAGCCAGGATGGTCTCGATCTCCTGACCTCGTGATCCGCCCGTCTCGGCCTCCCAAAGTGCTGGGATTACAGGCTTGAGCACCGCGCCCGGCCTTAATCCTTTCTTTTAGGTCAGGGACCAGCATACTTTTTCTGCAAAGGGCCTGACAGTAAATATTTTTGGCTATGCAGGCCAGGCCATGTGGTCTCTTTTGTGACTATTCAACTCTTCTGCTATAGTAAATGACATTTACCTATTGTCTGTAACAATAGGTAAATGAATGGGTGTGGCTATATGCTAATAAAACTTTATTTACAAAATCAGGCAGCCAGATTTGGCCGTTGTGCTATAGTTTGCTGGCTTTTGTTTTAGAAATCTATTTCTGTACATATCAAAGAAAAGCTTAGGCTGGGCTGGTGGCTCATGCCTATAATCCCTGCACTTTGAGAGGTCAAGGCAGGTGGATCACTTGAGGTCAGGAGTTCCAAGACCAGCTTGACCAACATGGTAAAACCCCATCTCTACTAAAAATATAAAAATTAGCTGGGTGTGGTGGTGGACACCTGTAATTTCAGCTACTCGGGAGGCTGAGGCACGAGTATCACTTGAACCCGGGAGGCGGAGGTTGCAGTGAGCCAAGATTGTGCCACTGTGCTCCAGCCTGGGCAACAGAGCGAGACACCATCTCAAAAAAAAACAAAAAACCAAAAACAAACAAAAAACCAAAACAAACAAACAAACAAAACAATAAAAATGAAAAGAAAAGCTTTAAAGGGAGAGCAGAGAAAACTCTCAAGTGCTGAGCAGGGATTGGACATTCTCAGAGGCCATAAGATCTATTGGATTACATGTGTAGTTTAAATTTTGACTTGTAAAAAAAAGTCCTTAGGAATGATCATGTCAGCAACTATCAGAAATAAACTATGAACCAAGACAAGAAGAGTATGAAGACAGTTTTGCTTAAAATATTTCAATTTTTAAAGGTGGAAGGTAGAATATGGATTAAAAATGATAGGATACTAATGGGCAGAGCAGGTGGCGCCCATCATTTACAATGAAGGTTAAGTTCTGCTCGGCCTCCTTCCAGTGAGATATATCAGAATGTCAGAGCCATTGGAAAGACCAGACTTGTGGTGAGATACTGCCTCAAACATCCTGCCCGCCTTGGCTCACACCCTCACCCACTCATGTGTGGAGCAGAATCATGTAATCTTGGTGAGCAAATTCTGCCCGTGCCTCAGATGTGTTTCCCAAATAAACCACTACCTACTCTGCCCAAATTCAAGGCTTTTGCTTCAGTGAAGACAAATTAGTTCAGGAAAGAGATTAATAGCTTACTTTACTAAATAATTCAATTCATTATAATATTTGTATGGGACACGACTCTTATTCAGGCCATTGTTTACTTATATGGACAACTCTTCCAATAATCTTTTGATACTGTACCCAGCAGCCAGTCTTCCTTGTAATCCACTCACCACATCATAGTGCAAGAGCGCTTTATTTCATGGAAATTTTCATCCTGCCTGTTTTATTTAAACTCTTCAGTCTCTCCTTCACCAATCATTGGTATACAAAGAAACTCCCTGGTGTGGCCCAGGAGGGTTTTGCAATCTGTTCTTGTCTCCAGCTTCCTGGCTCACCTATCCTCCCAACCTAAGACACACTTTAACCACACTGATCAATTTTCTGTTCCATAAATATATTCTCCTTGTCTCTGGGCTTTTGCACATGCTGTTCCTTCTGCATGGAACACTGTGTCCTCACCTCTCCTGCTCATAACCTACCTTGGAAAGCCTCTCAAGTTTGTGCTAGGGCACCCTGGCATTGTCAACTTAGAACCTCTCATGGTTACTCCAGTCAGAGACTTCACAAACTGAATGTTAATTAGGATTAATGTGCTTTATTCCTCAATAGTCTATAACCTTTTTGAGAGAAGCACACCTTAGGGAGTTGAAGATATTCATAATATCCTTGGCATCTTGCATAGCATCCCAAACACACTCGATGCTCAAACATATCTTTTGAAGGAACAAATATTTACATGTTCAAATGCAAATCAAATACTGCTGATCTAAGTGTGCACAAGTATTGTGCCATTTGTTGTATGACTGTAAAGAAACATATCATCATGTTATATTTTCTTATGTACTTAGAATTACTTTGAGATGGTCTTTTTGACAACTCATAACAACCCTCAAGTTGTTAAAATATTCCCATTTTAAAAGTGAAGGAACACTAAATGCATTGTGGGATCCTGGACTGGGTCCTGGAATAGGAAAAGCACATTAGTGGAAAGCTGGTAAAATCTGAATAAAGTCTGTAGTTTAGTTATGAGTAATGCATCAATGTTAATTTCTTAGTTATGACAACTGTACCAAGGTTACATAAGATATTAACATTTGGGCAAACTGGGTTAAGGGTATACAGAACTGTCTGTATTATCTATGGATTTCCTATAAATCTACAGTTATTCCAAAATAAAAAGTCTATTTAAAAATATGAAGAAACTAGCCACATAGCTATATGGGTACCAAGTGGGAAAGCCAGTCTTCCCATTCTTAATTCAGTGCTCTCTTTAAATCCCTTGCTCTTCCTCTAGGATCCAACACATTCCTCTAGGATACAACACTTACACTGAGAAACAAGAATATAGGTTAAATGAGGGTTCCCCACCAACACACTCCAATTTGCTTTCTCTTGGGGGGGTCTTATGCAAATAAACACCATGTTACGTAACATAATATTCTTAGATCAAAAGGATATAAAGAAAGAAGAGAGGATAAAACAAAACACATGTGGACAGAGACAGAGGGAGATGACAGTATCACGAAACACACATATAGGCCAGATCATTCTCTGTGATGGGCACTGTCCTGTGTATTGGGGATGTTTCCCATCATCCCTGGCCTCTACTCACTACATGCCAGTAGCGTCCACTCCAGATGTGACAACTAAAAACCTCTTCCAGATATTACTAAATGTCCTGGTAGGGTGGGGTGGAGGGGGAGGAAGAAGTGTCCCGGATTGAGAACCACAGACTCAGACTGTTTTGTAGAATAAAAGAAAGAATTTCTGAAGAGTGATTAGTTAGCTATTCTGCTATGAAAAATAACACTATCCACCATGTTCAGAGTCCCTACTGTGTGTCAGGTCTTATATATACATCTTCCACTTCTCACAAGAATGCCTCCAGGAATATTTATTTTAAAAATGAGAAGACTCAGGGGGCGCGCCCAAGATGGCCAAATAGGAACAGCTCCAGCCTCCAGCTCCCGGCGTGAGCAACACAGCAGACGGGTGATTTCTGCATTTTCACCTGAGGTACCAGGTTCATCTCACTGGGGCATGTTGGAGAGTTGGTGCTGGTCAGCTGGTGCAGGACAACAAGCGAGAGCTGAAGCAGGGCAAGGCATCGCGTCACCTGGGAAGTGCAAGGGGGACGGGAATCCCTTTTCCTAGCCAAGGGAAACTGAGACACACAACACCTGGAAAATCGGGTAACTCCCACCCTGATACTGCGCTTTACCAAGGGTCTTAGCAAATGGCACACCAGGAGATTATATCCCACACCTGGCCCAGAGGGTCCCATGCCCACGGAGCCTCCCTCATTGCTAGCACAGCAGTCTGAGATCTAACTGCAAGGTGGCAGCGAGGCTGCGGGAGGGGTGCCCACCATTGCAGAGGCTTAGGTAGGTAAACAAAGCCACCAGGAAGCTCGAATTGGGTGGAGCCCACCACAGCTCAAAGAGGCCCACCTGCCTCTGTAGACTCCTCCTCTGCGGACAGGGCATAGCTAAACAGAAAGCAGCAGAAACCTCAGCAGAGGTAAATGCCCCTGTCTGACAGCTTTGAAGAAAGCAGTGGATCTCCCAGCATGGAGGTTGCGATCTGAGAACGGACAGACTGCCTGCTCAAGTGGGTCCCTGACCCCTGAGTGGCCTAACTAGGAGACATCCCGCATTAGGTGCAGACTGACACTTCACACCTCACATGGTGGGGTACACCCCTGAGACGAAGCTTCCAGAGTGAGAATCAGATAGCAACACTCGCTGTTCAGCAATATTCTATCTTCTGCAGCCTCTGCTGCTGATATCCAGGCAAACAGGGCTGGGAGTGGACCTCAAGCAAACTCCAACAGACCTACAGCTGAGGGTCCTGACTGTTAGAAGGAAAACTAACAAACAGAAAGAACACCCACAGCAAAATCCCATCAGTACGTCACCATCATCAAAGACCAAAGGCAGATAAAACCACAAAGATGGGGAAAAAGCAGTGCAGAAAAGCTGGAAATCCAAAAAATCACAGCGCATCTCCCCCTCCAAAGGAACGCAGCTCATCACCAGCAACGGAGCAAAGCTGGACAGAGAATGACTTTGACGAGTTGAGAGAAGAAGGCTTCAGTTAATCAAACTTCTCAGAGCTACAGGAGGAACTATGTAACCAGCGCAAAGAAACTAAAACCTTGAAAAAAGAATGGATGAATGGATAACTAGAATAATCAATGCAGAGAAAGCCATAAAAGAACTGACAGAGATGAAAACCATGACACAAGAACTACATGAAAGATGCACAAGCATCAGTAACCGACTCGATCAATTGGAAGAAAGAGTATCAGCGATTAAAAATCAAACGAATGAAATGAAGTGAGAAGAGAAGTGTAGAGAAAAAAGAGTAAAAAGAAATGAACAAAGCCTCCAAGAAATATGGGATTATGTGAAAAGACCAAATCTACGTCTGATTGGTGTGCCTGAAAATGATGGGGAAAATGGAACCAAGTTGGAAAACACTCTGCAGGATATCATCCAGGAGAACTTCCCCAACCTAGTAAGGCAGGCCAACATTCAAATTCAGGAAATACAGAGAACACCACAAAGATACTCCTCGAGAAGAGCAACTCCAAGACACATAATTGTC
>NW_016802955.1:211055-229304 GCF_001698545.2 Rhinopithecus bieti | reverse complement strand
GCACTATTCACAATAGCAAAGACTTGGAATCAACCCAAATGTCCATCAGTGACAGACTGGATTAAGAAAATGTGGCACATATACACCATGGAATACGATGAGGCCATAAAAAAGGATGAGTTCGTGTCCTTTGTAGGGACATGGATGCAGCTGGAAACCATCATTCTCAGCAAACTATCAGAAGAACAGAAAACCAAATACCACATGTTCTCACTCATAAGTGGGAACTGAACAATGAGATCACTTGGACACAGGAAGGGGATCATCACACACTGGGTCCTATTGTGCGTAGGGGGTAGGGGAGAGGGATAGCATTAGGCGATATACCTAATGTAAATGACGAGTTAATGGGTGCAGCACACTAACATGGCACATGTATACATATGGAACAAACCTGCACATTGTGCACATGTACCCTAGAACTTAAAGTATAATTTAAAAAAAAAATGAGAAGACTCAAGTGCAGAGAGAGTAATGGTCTCATGGCTGTGAAGGAATAGAAATCAGTTTTGGAACCTAGAGGTATCTGATGCAAATTCCATTATTCCACACAAGCTTTTTACTTATTTTGGGGGGCTGTCAATGATACCCAAGAGAGAGAAAAAGAAAAGAAAGGGGGACAGAGTCAGCTGAAAGAAGAGCAGATAAGACATGACAGCTCTGTTGAGTTCACAGCACTTACTGTTTGTCTTCAACTTCCCAGGCTCACTGCTGCGGCTGCCCGCCTGGTTGATGGCCTTGACCATGAAGATGTACTTGGTGCCGCTCTGCAGACCGTGCACCGTGTAGTGGTTCTGCTTGATGTTGGGTACTATCATCCAGCTATCAGCCGAGTTACACAGACCTGCAAAGCCAATCAGACACGGTGCAGTTCTTTGGCACAAGGGGAGCAATGCTTGCATAATTTTAAGTTGAATAATTTCAATTTATTTGAATAGAGTTGGTAAGTGAAGTGCTTTGTTCTGATAGCCATGTATGAAAAACTGACTTCACTAATATAGATGTGGCAGATTGCATTTTTGTCTCCAAAATTCTCCCTGCCCTATATATCCAGGCCCAAATGACTTTGCAGGTGCTCCTTCTAAAGAGGTGCAATATATTTCCCTGTCACACAGCTTTGAATTTGGTCAAGTGACTTACTTTGGTCAATAGGATGAGGCTGAAATGACAATGTGCTAGTTGCAAGAGTAGGCATGACAAAGCCTTGAGGGTTTCTGTTGATGCTTTGTGTCTGCCACTGCTCTGGAGAAAATATTCCTAGGATACTCTGTTCATCCCAACAGGATGAGACAGGGAACAGCTTTACCACACAGCCAACGCCCAGCCAGTGCAGTAGTGAACCAAGCAGAGATCAGCCAACACCAACCAACCTCCAACAGGGAAGCTAAGAAATGATCATCAGGATCGTTTGTGATTCTGTATTAGTGTGGCTGTAACTAACTGATGTAGGAGACATATTCCTAAGAGAACTCTGGAGCAGCAACACCTGGGCAGCTCAGGGTCTGGTGCAGATCTTGGGAAAGCGTCCACAGGGATTTTTGACCAGCTGCATCCCTAGGATGACTGGTTCCAGAGTGGAGTGGGGCTGTTGCTCTGGCTGCATCCTGTAGGATGTGGGTTGGGGAGCAGACCGAGGATTTATAATGCTTGGAAGAATATGTAGGAAAAGGAAGCCCATTTTGTTTTGCAGCTGGTTGACGGCTGAAAACATCTTTTTGGTATCAGGTCCAATTCCCCTCTCTCCTTTTCCCATCCATCAATCTCCACTCCAATAGTACCTTTTTCCAAACCCCTGGTGACCAGGCTGTCAAGAAGCTTCCCAACTCTGTTGAATTCCTTCAGTGGTCCCTGGGAGAGGGCTGGGCCTCCTCCACTTACAGAGGACTCCAAAGCCACCACCCCACTCTTCTTTCAGTTGATTTGCAAGTCAAAGGGTTAGTTCCTTTGATCTTGAGGCAACTTATACTTTACCAGACTCTCAAAAGCAGTCCCTTACTCTTTTTTTTGGTCTCACCTCTTTGAGAATCTAATAAAACCTTTCTGTAGAAAGAAATTCACAAATGCATATACATACCAAACCACAAACATTTGCATAGCGTTTCAAGGTAGTCACAGGCTCCTGAAGCCTGTCTTTGAATCTTACTGAATACTTTCTCCATCTTTTGAGTTAAAAAGTATTCATGGTATTGTCACAGTTGAAAAAAAGTTAAAAGTATTTTGTCAATTGTGAAAATTCACCTTATATGATTTCCATTTTGGGTGCATAGTATTTTCAAGTACACATCAGTGAATTAAATACATATATATGTCTAAAGATATACACACACACACACACTCACATATATTTGGTCTTGTGAATTTTCTGTTGCCTCTTTTTTTTTTCTACCTGCAAACATTTTCGCCAGTGGACTGCCAGATTTGAAAAAGCCAGCTTGAAGCAAGAATGTAATTTAGGACTCATAGAAGGGTTTGAGTGTGTGTGTATATTTGGAGATTCAGCAGAGCAAAAAGAGGCACAATCCACCCCTCCTCCCCAAATGTATTTTCTCTAACTCTTAGCCCTCTGTTTTCCTACCAATTCTCATTTGTATAAGATGCAGGAAAACATCCACAAATAGTTTAGTAACATGGGAATTTCCTTACTATATATCCCTTCTGATCTTCCTTCACCTTACCTTTTCCTTGAACATAGCTATAATAAACTCCATACTTCTGGATAATGCCACAGCCAAATATTAGATTTTGATCCAATCAAAGAAGGGTCATTTTGAACTCTGAGTTCTGGGCCCCAAGAGGCCTATAACTCTCTTTAGGTACTTAATATTATTACAATAGTAATAAAACAAAAAAGTAGCTTTTCTATTATGTAGGATAGTCTACCCATGTTCCTAGATCTTTGTCAACGGCAGTCAGCCACAAATGAGAAAAATTAAGGCATCCAGTAGATTCAAATGAGAATCCTATCAATTTCACTGCTTTTACACTGTTCCTGTTTAATTGAATATGTTACAATAAAATGACTATTGTGGTCAAAGAAAGCAAGTGTAAAAATGTTTCAATAAACTTTACATCACTGTACAACCCAAAAGCTGGGTTTAATGTGGTGGGGGAACGCTTTCAGCAACATCATAAAGCAGATGTCTGAAATTGCTGCAAACTGTAACTTGGCCTAAAGTCCAAAGTCTTAGCCCAACAAAGATTTTATGTTTCAGAAACCTTTTCCAGACAAAAAGGGACTCTGACTATCCTGATTATTTTGAAGAGGTCCCTATTTTTTTCCTCGAATATTAAAAGAACAAAATGTTTATGAAGTAGTAAAATTTCATTGGTTAGCTTTACACTGGGACAATCTACTTTCATGAATACTAACAACTATTACTGTTTAGGTTTACCTTTATGTTATTATTATTGCCAAGATAATAATTGAGAAGTTGATTAAAAATGCCAGGAAAGCAACACTGACAATTTTCTTTTGGGGGCTGGAGTAAGTGGGGTGACTTGGAGTGCAGCATTACTCGTGTTGGTCTTACGCCAGCACCACCTAACTTCTTGCATGTGACACTGAGTTTGCTTAAGCAAGACTTCTCTGCCTTGACACCCCACTGTGTTAGGACTCTTGACCAGGTTTTATTCATCTCTTTATGAAACACCCACACAACCATCCTGATTGAAATTTCACTTTTCTCCAAACTCATTTTCAATCATCTCTGAGGGTGTTCCAACATTCACCTCCTCAGACTCAGTTTAAAATAACAATGGAGCTTGGAAAATAATTTGTCCACAATGAAACCTAATTGAGTTTTTTGATTTTATACTTTTTTTTTTCATTCACAATGGGTTAGAAGCATTTCCCTACATAATGTGGCTCATTATAAAATCTTAATTACATCTGGGATTTCAGAGCCTTGTATGGCACCTGTCATCTTGCCACAAAAAATTATGTGTAAAAATGTCACAAGATGTGGACAGTCTTAGGAGAGGCTGCACACTGGTTTCTAACATCCTTTGTCTCTTCCAACAGACTGGACAAAAGTGAACATTCCTTTCCTTCTTCTCTGTAAAAATAGTATATGTTTAATAACTTTGATGAATGTTTTCTAAGTGACTACAATAAATTAAAAGCAGATAACTACTTAGCCATTAAGGCTTGAAAAAAACGCAGCTTTTGATTTCTGCTAAGAATAAGAATAGGCTGCTGGGGAAAGGACCCAATTTAAGACTTAAAATGACGCATCAAAAGTAGTTTTAGAAAAAATGTGGAAAACGTTGTAAAATTAAATAAATATCTAGTTATTGATAAGCAATTCATTAACATCTATAGTCATAACTCTATTAATAAAATAAAAAATAAAATTAATGTCATTACTTTTGCACTTGAATGTATGTATTTCATTAGTGAGGGCCTTTTCATAAGATTGAAAAGCTCCATAGATATTATCTAAGTCTCCTTCACTAACGCCAGTTGAAGACAATTAACTACAATTTATTAGGATGAGTGAAGGAACCATGACCTAGAGACAGTAAAAGATTTTCTAGTGACATAAGGAGCTACAGCCAGGTTTTGAGCATTATATCTTCTCATTTTCAGTAGAGTTTTAGCATTAGATCTTGTCATGCAATACAACATCTGCAAAGGATATTTCTCCAAATAATAGGACAGATTATTTAACAACATTTAAGGAAAGCCTTTCACATAATGATTGTGTAAAATGCTATCATGCAGATACTCCTGGAAAATTGCAAAATTGGTCTTTCTTTTAAAATGCAATTATGGGCGAGTACAGTTTGCATTTTTGTAGGAATAATAACTTTGAATATCTATGTGTTACCACTGTGGCAAACACAAGACTAAGGTCTTTACTTTTATTATCTCAACCATGTGAAGCTAAAACACTATCCATTCTTACAGATGAGGAAACAGATTAGGAGAACATTAAATAATTTGCTCAAGACTGCAGAGCTAGTGAGGTCCAAAGTCAAGATTCAAATCCAGGTCTCCCTTGGTCACTACAAATGTGAAAAATATTTAAGAAGAAAATAATTTGAAAATGTTTGCATCTCAGTTAGCTTTTTATCTGAATGAATTCTTTCTTTGTCGCAAATTGATCCTGTAGGCATTAGGACTTCACTATTCTGGTTTAATGGGCATAAAGGGAGGAACACATCCTGATACAAACAACCCGATGAGAGTATCCAAGTTTGGTCAGCACCAGCAGTTTCACTGTTTTTCTTCCATCCTGGGAGAATGGGCCTTTCTGGCATCTATGCATTAAAGGTTGATAATCTTCACTAAGCCATTTGCATTTCTCTTTTTATGGCAACTGGTTTCTGGGAATAAAACATCTCTGGAATCACCCAACATAAAGTTCTGAGTTCATTATACTCAGTAGTTTTGCTCTTTTTGAATTGTTTTATGCATGACCTTTTTGCATCATCTATTCTATTAATGCATCATGTTTGGTATTATTTTCGATGCAAATAGCACAGAAATCAAGTTGGTCACAGTTTAGCCAAGTGAGAAACCCTAAGTTTCAAGCAATAAATATCTTCCTTTCATTTTGGGGATGAGGTGAAGCTCTGGTATTGAATTAGGGCCTTTTGGCCCCAATTCCTTGCTCCTTCCTTGTAATTTTGCAGGTCTTTGTATATCTTTGTATCCTCACTCTGGGCTCACCCAGGGGACTTCTTTGACAAACGGCATGTTAGCTAATGTGACACAGACAGGGGCTTAAAAAGAATGTGTGTAATTGAGCCTGCCTTTACTCCTTCATCTCTGCAATCAGGGGGAGAACAGACTTGAGCTGGATTGCAGGAGGATGAGAGAGATGTGCAGCAGTCGGGTTGCCACAGTTACCAGCCTGCCATGTGAGGGAGCCAAGATCAGCAGGGTTTCCTAGTTGACACTCAGTTGACTCCAGATGCATAAGCAATAAGTTGTTGTTAAATTCTACTTAGGCACTGTGGTTGTTGGCTATTCAGCAAAAGCCAATGGATACAGAGCCCGTCAGTCAAGGCCAAGGCTACATGTACTCCCAAAATGCCCATGACGATTTGATTTAAGAAATTTCAGGAGAGGGCTGGGTGTAGTGGCTCACGCCTATAATCCCAACACTTTGGGAGGCCAAGGTGGGTGGATCACTTGAGGCCAGGAGTTGAGACCAGCCTGGCCAACGTGGCGAAATCCCATCTCTACTAAAAATACAAAAATTAGCCAGGTGTGGTAGCACATGCCTGTAATCCCAGCTACTCGGGAGGCTGAGGCACGAGAATCATTTGAACTCTGGGGGTGGAGGTTGCAGTGAGCCGAGATCATGACACTGCACTCCAGCCTGGGCAGCAGAGCAAGACTGTCTGAGATAAATATATATATAAGAATAAAAGAAAAAAAAGAAATTTCAGGAGAGACATAACTATCTGAGGAAGACATGCCCCAGGATGGTCCCCAGGATTCCAACTCCCTGGTATTCGTAACTGTGTAATATTCTCTCCCTAGTGTAAACAGGACCTGTCACCTGCTTCTAACCAACAGAATATGGCAAAGGACAAAGGTCTATCACTTTTATTACTCCTGTGATTATATTACACTATATGATAAAGGTGAAGGCAAAGGGAGTTTACAGATATAATTAAGGTCCCTAATCATTTGATTTGGAGTTAATCAAATGGCAGATTATTCTGGGTGGGTCTGACCTAATCAAGTGAGCCCTTTAAAGGCAGGTTTGGAGGTGGGAGGTTTAAAGTAGCACACTCTCTCCCTTGCTGGCCTTGATGAAGCAAGCTGTCATGAATTCCACAACCACAACGAAACAAATTTGTCAACAAATAGAGGGAGCTAAGAAGTAGAGTCTTCCTAAGTTGAGTCTCCAGATGAATGCAGCCTAGTCAACACCTTAATTTCAGACTGTGACACCCTAAGAAGAAGACCCAGCTCAACTATGCCCAGAATCCTAACCCATGGAAACTGAAAAAATAAGTGGGTATTGTTTTAAACTGCTAAGTTTTTGGAAATTTGTTTCGCAGCAATAGAAAACTGTTAGCACTTTTCCTGAATCAGACAAAAATGATTTAAGAGAAATACAGCATTTCTCACATGGGCCAAGAACCACTCTTTTGGTGTAAAATGACTCTAAATGTTTTCTTTTTCTGGTTAGACTATTCACTCATCAACAGACATCGGTTCTATCAGTCCTCTATGTATTTTCAGAGAACCTTCCCTCGGTGTTTTGCAATGAATCATTTCTCCATTTTCTACCTGCTCTTCTCAGACCTTCACGTGCTTCTTTTCTCTCATCTTGAAATTTCTGATCATCTTTTGAATTTCATCTTCTTCAAGTTTGATACAATCCCCGGTTCAGTTTATCCCAAATATGCTAGTGATATTAATCACAAAATATTGAGAAAACAATTCCTTAAGTGAAGACAAAATACATTAATTATATTCCCCCCTTTGTGTTGTGTTTTTCCTTCCATACTACATAGTATAGTAGTGTGTGTGTGGATCAGTGTGTTATGGTCTCAGTATTTGGCATGTAATCATGTAGATATTATACATTTACCTTGCTTTAAATTAGGGTTTCTCAACTTCGACATTACTGACATTTTGGGCCAGATAGTTCTTTGTTGTTGGGGGATTTCTTATGCATTGTGGGAGATTTCCCATCATCCTTCACTTCTACCCACTAGATGCCAATAGCACCCTCTCCTCCCAGATTTCGAGAACCCAAAGTCTCTAGAGACGTTGTCAAATGTCCCTTAGGGGGCAAATATCCCTGTTGAGAATCACTGCTTATATGAAGGAGTGACTATTTGGTATGATATTAGTGATCATAGATTAACTTGTGTTTCAGGTTTATGGTGAAGCACAATCAAGGTTTAAAATTTTACTAGACTTTAATTCCATGTTAAGTTTATGGTATATGCAGCCAAGATCAGTGAAATATAAGCTCGTACAGCTGGAAAAATGCATTTAAAATCATATCATCTCTCTGAAGTGCAATTTGGCAATGTCAAGTAAAATTAAAATGCAAATAATCTTTTCCTAGAAATTACACCTCAAGAGATTATACTACAGATATAATTTCCCATGTGTGGAAGGAGAGATAGACAAGGATATCTTGAACATCCTTGGAGATACTGGGGCATTGTTTGTAAGGGCCAAAGATTGGAAACAAGCTAAATACACATCTATAGAAGATGAGATAAATAAATTAGAGTATATCTTTACAATAGGATATGATACTGCCTCAAAAAGGAATGAGGCAGTTCTTTATTTGTGCTGAAATGGAATGATATCTCAGACATAATATTGATTGAAAAAAACAAGGTAAAGAATTATGTATGATATGCACATATAGAAAAATATTTTAGAGAATTAGTATTTCTTTATGATTTGCAGTAGGGCATATAGAGTCAGGAATGAGGAATGATACCAGAAGAATTCAAAATCGTAGAAGGAGAGCAAAATGTTACTAAACCATTGCTATACAGTGCTTCTCCGACTTGCCCCAAAAAGCACTTCAAATATCTGAGGACAGTGATGATTTTTTCCCAGGGAAATGGGCCAGATACAGAGAAGCCTTCCTGGAATTATCTTTTCCTTTCCATCTCTGATGCTGGTGCCATTAGCAGGTCCTGGCTATTTCTGCCTCGGTGAATTACTATGAAACTTCCCAGCTGATGTCTCTGCTTCTAGTCCTGCCCTGTTCCTCTCCACTCTCCACAGTGCTCCTGAGTCACCTTCTAATTATATCTCTGATCACACTACTCTCCTGCATGACTCTCAAGCCCACAGGGCAAAATCCAAACATGGTATGGCCTGGATAGCCCTCTGCAATCTAGCTCTTGCCTGTGAATTAGGATTAAGTGACTGAGGATTAAGGATTAAGAACATGTGCTTTTTGGAGCTAGGCCAATATGGGTTTGAGCCCTGGTTCTATTTCTCTGTCTTCATTTCTCACTGTCTCCCTTTCCTCACTTACCAGCCAGGCTTAATTAGACAAGATCTCCCAATATACCCTGCTACGTTACATCTTGATAGGTTTGCTTATGATGACATAGCTGTCTGGTACAGCCTTAACTTGCTAAAATGCACCTGCTTTTTTTCAAGACTTAGTTTAACCACAACTTCTCCCAAGACATTTTTGTGCCACTCACCATTTCTGACCTTTCTATATTCCCTACCTACTCAAGCAGCTTGCCAGAGCTGTTCTTGACATTTCATGACTTTCTCCACTTTCATTAAAAAAATTACACATTCTTGGTAAATGGCAAGATTTTAATAAAAGCTTCCAAGGCAGGCCAATTATAGGGTAGAAGGTGAGGGAGTTGAGGAGAGGAAGTTGGAGAAGTTGGGGAGAGTGGATATAAGGAAGGTAGGGGGAGCCATTTGTTGGTATGGGTCATTTATACTTTAGTCCCATAGAACTTGGTGTAATTTCTGCATCACTCTTTCAATTAATCCTAAATCAAATTTCTATGTTAAGCATCGTATGACTCAGAATTACTTGTGCTAGGAAAGAACAGTTTGTAGTTAAGAGAGAAAAGGTTTCTATAATAAAAGCACATTAAATTGATATGAATTTATTCAAAACATCTCTTTGTTGAAACATGATCGCTATTCTATTCTGTTCTACTTTGACATATTGTATTTTTCTTTGTTAAAGAAGTTGCAAACTTACTCCCGTGAAAAGCTATGTCTTCTGGTTCATTGCCATTTGCTCAGTTCAATTTAAATAACTCTGTGGGTTGGAGGACTGCTTCCTCTATTATCATCTCTGTGGCCAGCTACTACTGCTATTTGAAATTACCAAGTTATCTCTGATGCCAGATATCAAATAGGCCTCAGTGAGAGGGGGCACCTCTAATGTTTCAGGTAAGGTTAGAAATTCTTCCCAGGTGGAGCCAGTTACTAACATTTTAAGTGATGGGCCCAGGTCTCCTCTGAATGGGACCAGGTATTTAACATTCTTTGGCTATTTATTTTCTTAAATCCTTTCTTTTAAAATATGTGAAGTAACACTCAGGAAAGTACATAAAACTAAATGTATGATATAATGACTAAAGCATGTAGCTTTCACCTAGAAATTGCCATTAACTCCAAGAACCCCCATATATTTCATTCCAGTGGTGCCATTTTCCCTTTAATCCTGGAGGTAGCCATCATCCTGACTTTTTATTTTTATTTTTTTGAGACAGCATTTTCACTCTGTTGCCCTGTCTGGAGTGCAGTGGTGTGATCTCTGCCCACTGCAACCTCTACTTCTTGGGCTCAAGCCATCCTCCTGCCTCAGCCTCCTGGGTAGTTGGGACTACAGGTGTGTGTCACCACACCCTGCTAAGTTTTGTATTTTTTTGTATTTTTTGTAGAGATGGGGTTTCACTAGGTTGCCCAGGGTTTATAGTTTTAACACCTACGAATGTTTCTTTAAGCAAAATAGTTTATTTTGATCTTTAAGTTATGAACCTATATGTGGATTAATACCATATATATATATATACTTGTTTCTGGCTTCTTTCCCTTAACAATATATTTGTGAGAATCATCCATGTGGTTTGCTAGAGGTCATTAATTTTCATCAATATTTAGCCAGCTGTTTTTACTAGTGTAGTAAAAGTGAGTGCTATCACTTTCTTGTTCAAGGAAGACAAGTCAATAAATATTGTGTGTTCTTTCCTTCCTTGTCTTCCTTTGACGTTTAAATTCAGGAATGCAGTAAATCTGAAGAAAGCCACCAAAGAGAGAAATAAATAGGCCATGAGATACTCACTAACGACGTTGGCTTGTCCGGTGAATATGGTGTACTGGAGCTCGTAGGAGACCACACTGAATTCATCATCGGAGGTCCAATGCACAGTGATGGTGTCATATGAAGCTGTGCAGAGCTCTTCTCTAATTGTGGGAGGGTTGGGAGCTGTGGGGGTCAAGAATGCTTATCAGTGGAAAAGCACACACCACTGGGATACCATTTCGGAGGAGATGTTTGACAGTTAAGCAGGTCTTTCTCAATAGGTCCATGAGGACTACTATTCTAGAGATGGTGACCCCAATCTAAAGAATATTTGATTGGCTGGTTATTGCTTTTGTTTTTAATAAGGAGTGTGACTACAGTCAGTCAGTATGGACTTTCTGTGTTTATCGTGAGATCATGAGAATATGTTTGGGAGGTTAAACAAACAATACTTTCTTGTGCATGAAGGAAAACATGTCAAATAAAAGTAAACAAGATAAAGTTTCATAGTTGCATTCACTTTGGGAGGTTGGCTAACTTTTTCAGTAAAGGCCTTGATGGTAAATGTTTCCAGCTTTGTGGGCCATACAGTCTCTGTCGCAACTGGTCAACTCTGCCATTGTGGCATGAAAACAGTTACAACTTATACATGTGGGCATGGCCAGGTTCCAATAAAACTTTATTTACAAATATAGGTGGAGGGTCAGATTTGGGTTGTAACCTAAAATTCACCAACCCCTGATCTATTAATACACGGTGCCAGATACTTATATATTTAGGCATCCAACTGAAAAAATACTTATCTTTTGTTATCCTACAAAAAATCAGTCACATAATTATTTGAATTTTTCTTTCATTAGATGTTTTGATGACTTATATATAAAAAAAGAACTTATTAGTCCAGCCCTATTTTCTTCTGATTTCTCAACTCATGCGATATTTCAAATTAAGAAGACCATGATTAATAGTTAATCATATCTAAAGGGTACATTTTCCTTCCCCAAGGAAAAAACTTTTTTTTTTTGGCATTTGGTTAATTTATCATTGTAGAAGGCTGCTGTTTTATTTCTTTAACACATTCTGGAGCAGAGAAGTCTAAGTCCTACCAAAATAATGAGTTTAAAATGACTTCTACTGAATTGATTTCAGTAACTGGTTTTATGAGAAGAGTATGTGAGCAAGGAAAATATGAGAAAATGAGTGCTTTGCATTGTAAATAATATTTAAGAGGGAGGGGTTGGCAAACTGTGACTGTGAGCCAAGTCTGGTCCACTGCCTGTTTTTGTAAATAAAGTTTTATTGGAACACAGCCGGATTCATTCATTTATGTATTGTCTATGGCTGCTTTGGAGCAACAGCAAAGTTGAGTAGTTGTGGCCATATGGCCTGCAAAGCCTAAAATGTCTACCACCTGGTGGTTTGCAGTCAAAATTTGCTGACCCCTGGTTTAGAGAATTGATCCAGGGCCTTTACTTCCACTCTGCTATCTATTAGAATCTAGCTTCAAAAGGAGAAACATACCTGCATTCTACAAATTAGGAGCAACCTTTGCTTATACTATTTTAGAGTTCTTTCCTGTTCTAAATTATGATTAGAATTGATGAGTCCTAAGCAAACCCAAAGAGGAAGAAAAGTTTATATAAAACTGTAAATCTGAACTCTGTGTTACTAGTCTTCACTTTGCTTTTTGAATATATCTCTAGGACAAATATCATAGAAGCAAGTCTACGGTATTAAGTCAATTAGCTTAGCTTTATCTATTGGTTCTGAATTCCAGAAACACTGTTGAGCACCTCCAACGTGACAGGCATGGCATTAAATTGTGCATTAAGATAGAAGGGCTCTACATAACCTTTAAAGCATTCTCTATTGAATATGTATTTGTACATCTGTCTCCTGAAGTATTCACATGTGAGATTCGGTGTCATGTGGTATGACTTGGATGCGCATGAATCAGTGACACAAATCAGGATATGCATTCCATGGAGGAGGTCCAGCTGCATCGTAAAATGTGCTTATTATTGTCTGTGTAGTCCCTGTTGGTGTGGGATCACTCCTGCATGGATCAGTAAAGAAATATTTACTCTCCCACAATTTAGACAGTTCATTGAATTATTTCTCCATCAACCACTGTAGAAAAATTTTGTTCTTTCTGTATTGCAATATATGATTAAATAGAAAGAAAACGTATGTTCAAAATAGGCAAGTACCTGTAAGACACATGGTAGTAGCCATAATCAGGAAGGAAATGTCACCTCTATGGGTTATTAACTTGACATACCACTTAGAGGCATGTCATAGGAAAAAAAAAAATCTTGTTTTTACAATGAGACAGGCTAACCTTATTTTGACTGTAAACCCAATGAGTTTGTCCTGAGAAGTCAATACTCAATTTAGTGTAAATGAGAACAGCAGCATGCTGCCAATTTCAATACTCATGGAATCGGTACCAGAAGTGTTATTTTCTTGTCTCTGTCACAAACACCACCCAAGGAATGGTGGGCTAATACTCCACAAACACTTCATTTCCTGCTTACAAATGGCATAAACTATTTGGACTTGGCAGTATCAGCCAAGCATCATATGTTATGGTCAGGATCGATGTTATGTCTAGAAATGGACTGAATTTGTACTTGGGGTTGACAGCTCAGAAGACATAATAGCAGGTACCCCATATGGCCTTTAGTTTGAAATAAACAGCCATCGGGATGAAATATGGTGTATGTTACAATTCAGTCCAAACTACTTTCACAATTTCCCCTTTAATCAATACTTTTGCATTCCTATAGAGATTAAAATGGGCATATGTTGTTGAAATACTGTGAAATAATTATTGGGAAATGGCAAGGGCACATTCTTGTCAATAAGACTGATTCTGGGCAGAATGACCATGTGCCTAGGCAAATACTTAATTTTCCAGTCTTTTCTGCCCTTGGACATGACCTTGTAACACAGATATGGCCCACCAGACATAAGTGGAAGTTTGCTAGGTGGGTCTTCTGATCAAGTTTTTCGTTTTTCTGATAAACAAACTTCACTGGCACAGCATTTTGTCCATTGTTTCCCCTCCATCCCTTTCTTTTTGCCTAGAGCTTGAGCACAACACTTGGAGGTGGAGTAGTCATGCTGTGATCATGTGTCAGAAAGGCAACACAATGAAGGTGGCAGAGGAGGAAAAAAGAAAGAGCCTGGGGTCTGAGGTCATCACTGAACCACTGCTCAGCCCTGGAACACAGGCTTCTCTTCTGTGTCTGTAATACAAACACTCCTTGATGGTTTTATTCACTGCTAGTTGGATTTTTTGTTGCAACTTGACTCATTCCCAAATGATATAAGAAAAAGGAGATTTTAACAGGATGCCATTGTAAAAAACAGCTTAGCTGGAGAAAGTCTAGATCTGCACTGTTCAATACAATACCCATGAGCTACATGTGGTGTTTTAAATTTCAATTAAATTTAGTTAAAGTTAAATAAAAGTAAAAATTCACTAGACACATTTCGAGTTTTCAATAGCCCCATGTGGGATTCAGCTAACACTGGATAGTACAGATATAGAACATATCTATCATCATAGAAAGTTTTATTGGATAGTGTCAGTTTAAATAAATCTCAGAGTTAAAAGCTTATATAGAAGGGCATTATGTACACAAGTATTTGAAACCAAGTTTAGTTCCATACGGTAAATGCTTTTTTAGTCAATTTCTTTCTTCCTTAATAGGAGCGGTATGTTTGAAAGAGAGAGTTACATAAGATAAGAAGTTTGTGGAATGCCTGCCTTGCTTGACAGTGCAGAAAGGCTAAAAACAGCACATTGGTCCTAGCAAAGAAAAAATGCTCATCTTCTGGGTATAATGCTCCCTGAATATAGAACTCCTAACCTTCTATCCACAGACTGTAAAAACAAACATCACACAATATTCCCTCTCTCCTGCTCCACCTTGTTCAATTGCTTTCCCACAAACATGTACACACAGAATTGGAATTGAGAAGCTCATGTCACGCTAAGTTAGGGATGTAGTCTCTTGAAGGCTGTAGGTCTTAAGCGCAGTGCACATCTGGCTTCACTGTGTACATTGTGCTTTCCTGAAGTCACAGGCACTGGTGGCTTTGGCTAACACAAATAAGGTTGTCTAAACAGTCCAAATTCTATCAGTGTATGTTCTCAGTTCCTGCTTTAGAAGTTGACAGCAAAGAAAAATGTAGAAGCATGGTTAGGAATAGGAGTGGCCTGAGGTTTTGTTTTTTTGTTGTTGTTTTGTTTCTTAAGCTCAACCAAGGGAGAAACAAAACAGAACAAAACACCAACCAGGAAGCACACTGAAACACAGCACTAGGAATTCCAGTGTGAATTTGAGACCTTTGCCATGGTGACTTTGCCAAGATGAAATTCAGTCTTTTACTAGAAAGAGCAGAAGTTTTTGGAGTTTGTACAGGTCCCCCCCAAATTCTAATTCTGTCACTCCCTAGTTATCTGATTTCCAGCAAGATGGCTGATCTCTGTCATTTGCAAAATGGGGATTATAATGCTTTACCTCAACTTGATGTTGTGCAAATTAAAAGATCACAAATACAAGGAGATGAAGCAGTGCAGGCAACCAATCTGTTAGCTGCCAATTTTTTCTCTGCTAATGTATTGTGAGTTGCCTTACTACCATGATATGAAAAATACCAAAGAGAGATATTATTTTTAGCACCCACACCTTGAGAGTGAGGGAAACAGTGGTAAGTACGCTTTTAATGATTGAGATCCTCCTTTTTCTCCTGTCCCCAGTTTAGTCATGGGCTGTGTTGTTTTGGTTAAAAACAAAGGGAAGTGCACAGAAATTGTTTATGGAAATATTAGTGCCATTCCTAGGTCAAAAGCCCATTCCTCTGGTGATTGGGGAATAACTGATCTGGTGGCAAAGTGTTTATGTGAACAATATTAAAGAGAACATAAAAGACAATACCTGTAAGGTAATCCAGACATTCTAGCAATTTCTTCTCTCGGGAAAAATCTAAGGCAAAGGTGTCAAATGTGTCATTGAGGTTGATTTCAGGAATTAGAACCTGGGAGGATGCAGTTGCCATGGAGACTCTGTAATGTAAACAAAACAATGTTTTAGAAATGTCAAGATGACTTTCAACATCACTGCATAGAAATGAAAAAAAGGAAAAGAAATCTCTCTTAAAAAGTGCTTTCTTACACATGAGTTTTAAGAGGCATCTCAAAATGTCACAACACAGTAACATAAAACAAATGAATGCAAGCTTTAAAAAAAAGTGAAGGAATTGGAGAAAACAACAGACTTGCTTGCCCTCTTCCTTTTTACTATCAGAAAAAAAAATTCCCTGTGAAAGCAAAAGAATATTCATATATCATGTTGCTGTGTATTTAACAGTCTGGCCCGGTCACATCTAACCCCAGCAAGAAGCGCGTAGCTCCAGGCATTTCTTCACACATCTGTCTGGGAAACTGTTTGTTCCTTTCAGACACAACCCTGCTCCACTTCAAAGGGGAGTCTCCAAAATTTCAAACTGCATAAAAGGCAAAGTGAATATTAAAAAAGAATGTTTCCAGATATTGGATTAGTTAAATCAATTACTAGCCCCTCTCTAAAATAAACATTAAAAAGGGAGTTTTTTGTCTGGCTCATTTTCTTTCTCTTTGTATTCATTTTCTTGCACCATATTCCCAGCAGATGCTGTGGAAAATATTCATGAGCTTTCTCACAAATTCCCCCACTGGATGTACTATTTCTCTTCTTCATTTAGGTTTTCTGGTTAGAGTTCTCATGTATAAACTAAAAAGCAAGGCACTGGTGTGTCTCAATCTCCTTCTATGTACTCTCAGGTTGATCTGGACGGTTCAGTTTTAATAATGAACACTTTGATTCAAAAATGCAAGTGATTCTCTTAAAAACAAGAGAATTGTGGCATGAAGCATACCATTTCTGAGCATAGCAAATGATGCTGGACTAGTAGTCTTGTTGAGTTTGGTATTTCGTTAAGTTCCATAAACAATACTCTTAAGAGCTATTATATGCAGAGTATTGTGTAGGGTGCTGGGAATTTTTGAGCAAAGAAACAACCTTGAAACAATTTAGTACTAAATCTAGTTACTTATTTTCTAATTAAGAAAATTGATGCTCATTTACACAAGGCCACAAAGCTAGCTGGCAGCAGCAAGGAGGAGAATTTCAGATCCATACTCTTCTATTTCATCTAGAAACATTTCAGGCCAGTTACTCCAAGGGTTATACGTCCTTTTGAGTCTCTTAATGGCTCTTAAAGCTTTGGATTTACAAATATAAAATATCTTAGCTCTAAAAATTACACCTGTGGGTATATCTATACAAGGGAATATTATTCAGCCACAAAAAGGGATGAAACACTGACACATGCTACAATGTGGATGAAGCCTAAAACATTATGCTCTGTGAAAGAAGCTATCAAAAAGGCCACATATTGTATGATCCATTTGTATGAAATGTCCAAAAAAGGCAAAAATTCATAAAGACAGGGAGTAGATTGATGGTTGCTAGGGGCTAAGAGGGGAGGGGAGATGGGGAGTAACTGCTTAATGAGTATAAGGCTTACTTTTGGTATGATGGAAGTGTTTTAGAACTTGATAGAGGTGGTGGCTACACAACAATGTGAATGTTCTAAATGCCACGGAATCGTGCATTTCAAAATGGTTGTTTTTTTAGAAGTGGAGTCTCACTATGTTGCCCAGGTTGGTCTTGAACTCCTGGGTCCAAACGATCACTATTTGGGAGGCCTTGGCTTCCCAAAGTGCTGGGATTACAGGTATGAGCCACCACACCCAGCCTTAAAATGGTTAATTTTATGTTGTGTAAATTTCACCCAGCTAAAAAAGAATATACCTTTAAAATGCTCAAAATTCATAGAAATACAGTTTCTAGAGTTGTATTTCTGGCAGATTTTCAGTGTTATACAGGAGGGAAGGAGAAAGGCTAACCAACAATGCCATAAACGTCATAAACGTAATGATACTGGGATTGAAAGATGCAAGTGAAGAGGCATAAGCTCTGGAAACAAGAGTTTCAAGTGTTTGAATGAGGGTAGAGAATCTAACTGCATCTCCTGACCCTTTAACCAACAAGTAGTGAATAGCAGAGTTGAGTGCTTTTGTTGACTAAATATTGCACCCTGGAAAATTGGGCTAATTAGTGTTACAAACAGCTGCTAATTTAGACTGATGGATACAGAGATGGTTGCTAGGCATTTTTGATTGATGGTCAAGTTATACTTTTAAAATGCTTTCCTTATGACCCATGAACACAAAAAGTCCTTAAACTTCATAGAGGTCCTAGGATCATTCTCAACACATATTTATGAAGTCCTTAAACTATGCTACAGGCCGGGCGCGGTGGCTCACGCCTGTAATCCCAGCACTTTGGGAGGCCGAGACGGGCGGATCACAAGGTCAGGAGATCGAGACCATGGTGAAACCCCGTCTCTACTAAAAATACAAAAAATTAGCCGAGCATGGTAGCACACATCTGTAGTCCCAGCTACT
>NW_016802955.1:207926-210724 GCF_001698545.2 Rhinopithecus bieti | reverse complement strand
AAAAAAAAAAAAAAAACTATGCTACATATCAAAGAGCCCAGAACATATGCATCGATGCAGAAAAGTTAAAAGAAATGCTAAGGTGCCATTTGAACTCTTAAAAGATATTGCAAAGTGAAACGCCAATTAATTCTCTGTCATAATGTCCGGCAGGGAGAACTGCTCTGAGCTACTGGGAAACAAGCACTAAACTTGCAATTGCATTTCCCTGGCTTTAGCAGTTCCCCTGCCCACTGGCAGAAGCCTCTTTATTCAGGCTCATCCAAAACAGATTTTGTTCCCAATTTTCTCCTGGTTCCATGGTCTACAAACAATTAAATAAAACATTTTAAATCGAGTGACACTGTTAATAATGTCTACCATCTTGATGGTAGGAACTTTGTTACATGGGAACCAAAAGGATCAAAGTTCCTAGCCTGGGAGGCAAAGGCTGACAGCAAGAATCAGTGGAGATTACTGCAGTTTTTAACAACTACACATTTGTTTTTTGATGGAAGGAAAGATACCTATCTTTGGCTACAACTTCAAATTCCTAACTGGAGTGACAGGCAAGGGAAAATCTGCCAAACTCAACATTTTAGGCCATGTTTTTATTTCCCAAATCCTTATTGCCCATCTTCTGGCCTTTTGGATAAGTTGCCAAAATCCACTAGGGCTGTTAGTGCTATGCCACTTTCTCAACTTCTTGCTTTACAGCCATGTCTGGGACACATGGGGCCAGTTTTCCAGAAGGTGGACGTGTCTAGAGCTATGCTGCTCACAAGGCTTCTGCCAAACAATGTGCATCACCAAAGTAAAACCCAGTGAGGCCTCATAGGAACAAGATAGGTTTACTTTTGTCAGCCCAGGAATTCCCAAACACATTTGGCCTTGAAAACGTGCAGTTATCTTAATGCCTGTGAACACCCTGCAGACATACTTCCAAAACCACTTATTAGATATGTTCTAATTCTTAGAACCAAGCAACATCTTTTCAGAATTGACAACTGGAGTTCTTGGCTTTGTATTCTGGAAAAGATCCTTGAACTGCCTATGGTAGTGAGGAACAGAAGAATCACCTTGAGAAGTCTGAGAACCTCCTAGGTGCTTTGAACAATAGGTACTATTCAGAGGGAATTTTCTTTTTTATTACCTTCTTGATACAGGTAAGTTACTGCTAAAAGTGATTTTAATTCTAGATTCTTCATAAGCAGTAGACCAACTTTCTTATGCCTGGACTTAGTGAATAGTTTTGCTTATTTAACATAATGCTATAAAGGTGCATATACAATCACACCAAAGACCTATCTACTAGTGTAGCTTGAGGAGACAGTACATTATACATTTGCATTCATCTAGTGAGTGGGAAGGAGAATTAGTATTTGTTGCATGTTCACCGTGTGACAGAAACTAGGCTAATGTTTCTACTACATTATTGCATTTTATCCCCACAATAACCATCTTACGTAGGAATAATTGGTCCTGTTTTATAGATTTATGGATTCATTCATTCATTCACTCATTCATTCATGTCAGGCAGCTTACAATGTGCTGGGGCTATAATGGTAAAAACAAGGTGACTAGGGTACCTGCCTACTTGGAGTATATGAGCAAAATTAGCCAATGTTAATGAGCAGCCTCAATGCTATCTATAATTACTAAGCAATTAGCACAGAGCCAAACAATCGGTTCCAAAGCAAAAGCATCTCCTACAATGTAAAACTTGAGGCTCTCTCCCCTTTTGGAGTTGTTTGATGTTTCTGAAATGAAAAATTTTTTTTACAGTTTTGATTCAGCTTGTAGGAGGATATATCCACTTTAAGTGACTTAATGATGCAGAAAATCTCATCTAAGTCTCACTTCAAGAATGCCTGCAGGATTAAAAGTTTGTTCTGGGATTCACACCTGAATTGAAGAATAAAGATTGTTTGGAAGTATACAGGAGCCAAAGCCCAAGGCAGGCACAATAGGAGACAGAAGAAAGAAGTCATGTCCTAGAGAAGAATGTTAAGTGACAGGTTGATGAACAGGGGCAGGTAGACAGAGAGTAGCACCGGAAAAAAGACACACAAGGCGGGCTAGACTCACATGTTGAAACCTGAAACGTGAACACAGAGATGCAACTAACACTCATGGAGTAAGGAACTTAAAGCAATGTTATCACAACAGTGACAGCTCTTCTGAAACCAATTTTTTTTAAATAATTTTTTTTATTAGTAAAAACAATTCTTTTGTGGGTACACAGTTGGTGTATATATTTATGGAGTATATGAGATATTCTGATACAGGCATGCAATGTGAAATAAGCACATCATAGTGAATAAGGTAACAATACCCTCAAGCATTTATCCTTTGAGTTACAAACAATCCAGTTACATTTTTAAGTTTTTTTTAAACATATGATTATTATTGACTATAGTCACCCTATTGTGCTACCAAATAGTAGGTCTTATTCATGCTTTCTATTTTTCCCATTAACCATCCCCACCCACCCCCACTCCCACAACCCCCTACTACACTTCCCAGCCTCTGGTAACCGTCTTTCTACTCTCTATGTCCATGAGTTCAATCATTTTGATTTTTAGATTTCACAAATAAGTGAGAGCATGCAATGTTTGTCTTTCTGTGCCTGGCTTATTTCACTTAATGATCTGCAGTTCCATCCATGTTGTTGCAAATAACTAGATCTCATCCTTTTTTATGGTTGAATAGTACTCCATTGTGTATATGTACCATTGTGTATATTCATTCATCTGTTGATGGACACTTAGGTTGCTTCCAAATCTTAGCTATTGTAAAAGTGCTGCAACAAACACAGG
>NW_016802955.1:176305-204513 GCF_001698545.2 Rhinopithecus bieti | reverse complement strand
CTCAAGCATTTATCCTTTGAGTTACAAACAATCCAGTTACATTTTTAAGTTTTTTTTAAACATATGATTATTATTGACTATAGTCACCCTATTGTGCTACCAAATAGTAGGTCTTATTCATGCTTTCTATTTTTCCCATTAACCATCCCCACCCACCCCCACTCCCACAACCCCCTACTACACTTCCCAGCCTCTGGTAACCGTCTTTCTACTCTCTATGTCCATGAGTTCAATCATTTTGATTTTAGATTTCACAAATAAGTGAGAGCATGCAATGTTTGTCTTTCTGTGCCTGGCTTATTTCACTTAATGATCTGCAGTTCCATCCATGTTGTTGCAAATAACTAGATCTCATCCTTTTTTATGGTTGAATAGTACTCCATTGTGTATATGTACCATTGTGTATATTCATTCATCTGTTGATGGACACTTAGGTTGCTTCCAAATCTTAGCTATTGTAAAAGTGCTGCAACAAACACAGGAGTGAAGATATCTCTTCTACATACTGATTTCGTTTCTTTTTGGTGTGTACCTAGCAGTAGGATTGCTGGATTATACGGTAGCTTAAGTTTTTTTTTTTAAGGAACCTCCAAACTGTTCCTGAATCCAATTTTCTAAGTAGAAAATAGCTCAAAGAACCTTAGTTAAAAAGTGGCAGTGCTAGGATTGGAACCCAGGTCTGCCAACTTCTAGTCTAAGCCCAGTGTCCTTTTTCTATATCCTAGCTGCTGGAAGGATAGAAAGGCTCAGGAATTAACCAAGAGGATTGACAAATAGTGATGGGAGGAGAGGGGATTGTAGAAACAGAGACAAGGCTCTTGGCAAATTTTTACAGGCTCTGTGAATTCAAACTTGACAGAAGCACATTCTTTGTAGAAAGAGAAATCAAAGTCATGTTCCTGCTCTTGATGAGTTGGGCTTGTTACAGAGAGAGCTGAATGGGAGCAGATACATGCCACTGGAACTGAGGAAGATTGTATGTGGGCATTCCCACACCTGTGCTATACTTCAGATGCATATCTTCTTTCAGCAATAACTATTATGGGGTCACATCGTCTCTGGTCACTAGGTAAGAATTTATTCATATGACACTTGGTCGAATCTTTAGGGATTGATGAGGAATGCAGTTCATAATAGCCATTTCATCTGGACATCTCAAAGTTCATAGATGGAGAAAAGTACTCTTGGATTCCAGTTGGAAACCATGACCTAAGTGTAAACGCTATCTATTAGTGTCCTGGGTACACAGGAGTATTAGTGCTATTTGCAGTTTTTAACTTTAGGGTGGATATTGAGCGACTGGATATGGCCCAGGGAAAATAAACACTTGAAACCAAGGAGTCAGGAGGAAAGAAATGGGCCTCTCAGAGTAAGGAGGAGAGCATCTTAAGTACATAACAGGGATGATAGCCAGCTGTTATCCATGTCTTTTAGAAGAGATAAGTATCTAATCAGCTACAAAAGGAATTTTCCTCCAATATAAGAAAGAATACAGTCAAGCTGGTTGGATAGTAGACCAGAGTTGTAAAAACACCGTACATTACTCTTTAAGAAGAGTGAAAATGGAGATGTCAATGATTACCTCCTCTATGCGATATTTTGAGAATTAGCACAAGTTTCCGAAACAAGCAAGCACTCAATAAATGTTAGTTTCCTTTCTCTTTCTTTGAATAAATTTGAGTCAAAAGATGGCGAGTACTTTTTTTCCCTAGACCAGGGGTTGGCAAAGTACGGTCTACTGCCTGTTTTTGTAATGGTTTTCTTGGCACACAGCCACACCCATTTGTTTCTATATTATCTATGTCTGCTTTAGAGCTAGCTACAATGGCAGAGTTGAGTAGCTGTGACCAAGACCTTACAACCTGCCAAGCAGAAAAATATTTACTTGATGACCCTTTATAGAAAAAGTCTGCTGATCTCTGCTCTAGGATGAAGATCAGCATGGATGAGCTCTCTGAGGTCTCCTAGAGATAGGATTCTATTATTGCTTTGGATAAAGGGCAGTTGACTCTGAAAATTAAAATGAATGAAGTCAAGACCATTAGCATCAGTTAGAGATGTCATTTATGTGGCATTGGCTGTACCTGGCCCAGCCTAGTGCTTCTCTCTGGATCCATTAGAATTGCTATAGGTGTTTGTGTCAGTGAAGATGAGTAATTTTTATGCCAATCAAGTATGTGTGCTGAAGAAATACTTATCCCTGCCAGTTTTACTGCTGAGCCAACCGTTCAGATAACATCATGTTACAGCTCCCTACCTGAGAATAAAGAGTATTTTAAAAGAAGGCCGTATGAGGTTGACAGTTTGGTCCTTTCTCTCCTGCGCGAGTCGGCCTTGACCTTTTCAGGTGAGGCCAAGCTCCTCAACCAAATGAAAATGGGCCTAACAGAGAACAACACCTGTGTGATTTTTTAAAAAAATAGATGAGCCCTGTGATGGAAGAAAAGATTCCCTTTAATGTTTTTGCCTTCATTTTGACTCTTTGTTATCAAGTGTACAATAACATCACATCTGAGAGTCACAATAAATGCTGTTTTGTGGCATCATAAGCTCCCCTCGTCCAAAAGCAGGTTGATTTTATTCTTTCTAACTGGTGGACTCTTGTTTCAAAGGCCTTGAACTCCAGACTCCAGCCTGTTACTGAAAGGGCTTTCACATGTCAAAAGGAAGCATCTTTAGCTGGAACAAAACAGCTCAAAGACTCTATTCTCTCTGGTACTGAGCCTTGAAAATGAAAATAAAAGCAAGGCGAGGGCAAGACCAACCAATTACACCACAGATACAAGAGCCCAGCAGCCGGAGAAGTTCCCAGGGGCCCCTGCACTCACCTCTCGGTGATATTCTTAGCAGTCTGTAGGAAACGCGCATGATCATTCTCCTTCAGAGAGTGTTCCGCTTGGGAGATGAGTGATGCCGACCGCTCAATGCACTGTTTGCAGTTTGCAATCTGTTGAGCCAGTTTGCGAAGCCTCATCACCTTGAACAAAAGAGGCATGGAGAGAGATGGTTACATGGGTGGTCTTGCTTAGTGAAAAGGCATCAGGCTGGATCCTTCATTTTGCTGTGTTATCCTTCCATAAAAGTTCAAAAAGTAGGCATAGAGATGTATCAAAATATGGAAAGCTCCATTTTTGGGACTCTGATTTAGATATTCTTTATCTCATTGGAGAAGTGTTGCTAATTTGTTTTATGAGGAAACACTGAATTGTGAATTGCTTCCCTGTTGATGGGAAAAAAAGGTGTTGCCCAGTGGCAACTTACAAAGGGTCACCAGACCTCTTCCCTGGACTATTCCACACAATGACTGCAAGACCGTAGGGAACCCTGGAACTTTCTCTATCTCAGGTTTATCTTCTTTTCATCAAGAAGATAAAATATCTTTATAGGTGGTGAATCTATGGTTTAAGTAAAACCATTTTCTAAAAGTTTTTTGCAATTTGTGTAATAAAATCGGGAATGAAAAGCATTAGGTGTTACTATTTCCCACACTACCTAAAACTCATGTGTTAAACTAACAGAAAGGGAGCACTTTTCCCATTGATTAATATTTTTCCTGTTGAGCAGATGAGAGAAAGCCAAAAAAAGCACAGCTGGGCCATTTCCCCTCACTGGGAACGTCATTTCCAGGCACTTTGTGCTTACTTGATAACTAGGAACTATTTTGATAAGCATTTCCCAGTTGGGATAAAAACGCATGATTGCTTCACAACCTCCATTCCAATTCCTGATTCTGTCTTGCTTGAAAATGTCCCTCAAACATAATTGACCATAACCTCCGGGGCAGGCCAAGATAAGTCCAAGGTAACCCACTTGACCGTTCGCTCTGGTGTTTGAAATGTGCTGTGAGATGAAGTCCTCTGGCCAGAAGCCAAGTTAAAATTAGACAGCTAATTGAAATTGCCGTGTGCCTAGTGCCCCCAACCACACACCCAGGGACAAGTTTCAGCCGGCTTTATGATAATTCTGGAATGGAAAATAGCCCTGGGTGAAAGGGTATGGAGGAGGCCAGTTAATCTGTCTTACTGACAAAGCTGGCTCAAGGCCCCCTCCAGAATTCCTGCTAATTCCAAGAAATTCCTTCTTTCTCCAAGTCGTCATTACTATCCCTGTATAACTCTAATCTAAGAAAAGGAAGGAAGGAGATGTCAGAACTTGAGGCCTCTAAGGAACATCCAATTCCAAGTATGTACTATAGCAAACAAAGGAAATTCATACTGAATTAGAGGCAGCAGGTACAAAATTTCAGGCAAGGGTGAGAAAAATTCCTGCAAGAGTCACAGAATGAAGTGTCAAAACTTTGGGGCAAATAATATATGATTGTGAGCCTGGTAAAAGACTTAATGCATTGTAATTATAGTTACTGTCCCCAGTGGATTAACTGTATTCATTAGTGGAATAAAATAACACTTATTTTACACCAAATAGAATTTAGCCTCTGGCATCATTCTATCTGGAGGCAAAGCTAAGGAAGGCATCCAGTGCAGTGCAGGATATTAGAACATGTTCATAAGAAACTGTGAGAGGAAGGAAAATTCCAGAAGGAAAACTAATTTACAGTCCATAGAACAAACCAAGTGAATGGAATATTTAATCACATAGCATAAAGAATCATTTAAATTACATGGCAGAATTGCAGATGTTTAATACAATTCCAACAAAAGAAAATAAGGTCAAAATATTCCTTTAGAATAACTTCATGACAACTACTTATCCTTTAGATGTGCCTATTAAAGACCACACACATTTCAAATGCGATGATGCTTGAACTTCAGTTTCTTTTCTTTTTCTATCATGATATTGAACATTAAAAGTGACATAACAGGAAAAAGAATAAAAGAGCTCTAAATCATGCAAAAATTAAAGCAAGACAAAATGAGAGTCTCCTGTGAAAATACTGGAATGTTCTACAGAGAACAATTTTGGGCATAATTTTAGTTATAGGTTAGTGGACAATTTCATCTGATACACCTGATTTGAGCTTTGCAAACCTAGTGTGTAAAAGAATCAGCTGGGGATCATTTTGAAAGAAAAACAGTAGATGTTTGGGTTATTCTCCAATATTTGAGTTAAGGAGTTGTAATTCACAGAGCAGGAGGAATTTGCATTTCAACAAGCAACAAATGTTTTTAAGCCTGCAGGTGATGAATCATTAGGACAGTCAGGACTAGCCTTTAAAAAACCAAATAGAAGAGGAGAAAAGCAAATAGCAGAGTGCATTCCTGGTAAAAAAGGCAAGTTGGGTTTTGTAAAACCTTTTGTGTGTGTGCATGCGTGCACGCTGTATTGTGATGTCATATGTATTTCTTACTGTGGGTTACAGTAAAAAAAAAGAAAAAAGAAAAACACTGCTCTAAGTTAGGTATTCATAGGCTGTGATGTGTGGGCCAAATCAGCATACAGCCTGTTTGTGTAAATAAAGCTTTATTGGCACACTACCACACTTACTGGTTACACATAATCTATGGCTGCTTTCTTGTTACAATGTTGTGCAGAAGTGAGTTGCTGCAACAGAGACCGTATGGCAAAGCCTAAAATATTTATTATCTGGCCCTTGACAGAAAAGTGTGCTGACCCCTGGCTTAAATGATTACAGTCAGATGGCCCTGATTTGCAGCACACTCTGAAATACTGTCCTACTTGTCACAGCACTTCAAACTCAGACACCCAGCATGGAGCGAAGTACTTAGTTTTCCATTAGACAACACTTTTTAATGTATTATTTTTAAAAGCTGACAAGGTGAATAAAATTTGATGTTTAAAAAATATTAGATACTGACACATAAAAAGATTCTGTATATGTCTGCCTTAATGCTGCAGGGGAAATGTTTTCCAGTCAACTCTTCATTTTTCCTTTGGGAAGTGAGATTACCACATTGTAACTTTTGGAATTCACTCTGTACTCATCATGGAAATAGTTTGCCTGCTGGAATCTCCTTTTAGCAGGGACACAGGCATGTTTATATCATTTTATTTGCTGTTTATTATACCTTACACATTCTTTTAAAAGCCACTTTATTTTGCTCGAAATGCATTTTAAACACTTATTTTATATAAATGCTTTTATATGTATGGAGGATACACACTCCAAAACAACTAGGTCCAAACAATGCATCCTCAATTCACACAAGTATCTGAACTGAAGATGAGCCCTGTTCTCACCATCTCTTTAAGGCCATGGAGAGCTCAACATTTAGTCCAAGTTAATTCTCTTAAACTTTGAAGATTTAGTGTACGTAAAAGGCAGTGAAGAAAAGGGACCCTTATTTTGTTGAGTTTTGGCCTTCAGAAGTCTACCATAGATCTCTATGTCTGAACATTAAATGAATGAATTCAATCTGGAGTTAGCTCTTTGTGTGTTGACCTAAAACTTATCCCTGACTACTGAAAAAAAGAAGAAAATTCTTTCCCAGGGAGCCTCATGGCTTAAGACTCTCCAGTCCATCCACCTATAAAGGCTGTTGAGTTCATTTGTTTCAGAGAATGTACAATGGTCCAAGAGCAGGAATCATCAGTAGGTACTAATGCGTAATAACATCACCTGCTTGGTGACCTCCTCAATTGCAGAATTTGAGGTGAGTTTGACAGCTGGGTGACTAGTGTCAGAGATAGACAGGGGCAAAATAAGGCAGTTGATGAAACTCACTTTTGTGGTCTCCACTATTCTGCCTGGTTCTTGCTCCACCTGCCCACTTCCAATTGCTTGTCAGAAGGCCGCACCATCCCTTCTTTAGACTCAATGCCTTCAGTTGCCACTGCAACCCTGGGGTGCAGGGACCCAAGTCCCCCAGTGAAGCCCAAGTCCACACTTGCCCTCCCTGTCTGGCACCTCAGATTTCCACGGGTTGGCATTCACAACCTTCCTCTTAAAAACAGCCCTCTGGGCCGGGCGCGGTGGCTCAAGCCTGTAATCCCAGCACTTTGGGAGGCCGAGACGGGCGGATCATGAGGTCAGGAGATCGAGACCATCTCTGGCTAACACGGTGAAACCCCGTCTCTACTAAAAATACAAAAAAAGCTAGCCGGGCGAGGTGGCGGCGCCTGTAGTCCCAGCTACTCGGGAGGCTGAGGCAGGAGAATGGCGTGAACCTGGGAGGCGGAGCTTGCAGTGAGCTGAGATCCGGCCACTGCACTCCAGCCTGGGTGACAGAGCGAGACTCCGTCTCAAAACAACAACAACAACAACAATAACAACAACAACAAAAAAAAACAGCCCTCTGACACAACATGCCCTGGCTAGGGACTCGAGTCACTGTGAGTTTCAGGGTTTGGAATCAACTACTCCTTGGTCATGTGCCAAAGTACTAACTCAAGAGAAAAGGAGTGGGCTCTCATCTTTCCCAAGTAACATCTACTTTCTAAGATTGCCTTCTGAGATAATGTTGCTGAGCAAACGCGTACTTTTTAAAAAGTGAAGCATTCCATACATACAAAAAATTTAAGAACATAATGAACTGTCCTGTACATAGTACCAGGTTTACTAAATCTCAGTATTTTCATCATATGAGCTCCAGAGTTTTCAAAAGNTGGCCTCCCAAAGTGCTGGGATTATAGGCATGAGCCACCACACCTGGTGGTAAAATATTATTGATAGCATTAAAGCCCCTGTGTGGCACTTTGTAATCTCACTCATGTCTCTCTCCAGAAGAAAAGACCTTCTTGAATTCAGAGCTAATCACTCCCAAACATGTTTATGTACACATACCTAAACAATGTATGGGATTTTTTGGTAGTTTGTTACATTTTATATAATGCTTATCATTACATACAAATAATTATAAAACTTGCTTCTGTTTTTGTGATTTGTCCATGCTAATATGTATCACCCTAGTTCATTACTTTTAATTTCTGAAGACTTTTTCATTATGTAATACACAATTTATATGTCTAATAAACAGGTGAATTGAGATAGAATTTACATATAATAAACAGTACATAAAGTGCAAATTTGATAATTTTTCAAATATGTATGCACCCATGAAACAGTCACCACAGTCAAGACAATAAACATATATATCATGCCCCACAATTTCCTCCTGCCCCTTTGTAATTAACTATGCCCATCCTTTCCTGTCATCCCATCCCTAAAAGCAATCATTGATTTGCTTTTTGTCACTGTAGATTAGTAGAAAGTGCCGTTTCTCGAATTTCATATGAATGTACTCATACAGAATATACTACTTTCTGTCCGACTTCTTTCACGCACCCTAATTATACTGAGATCCATCCATGTTGTTGCATTTATACCTAGTGTAACTAGTTCATTCCTTTTTATTGACAAAGAGTATTTCATTGTATGATTATGACACAAATTGTTTACCCATTCATCTGTTGATGGACATTTGGGTCATTTCCAGTTTGGGGCTATCAAAAGTAAAATTAACATGAAATTTCACCTACAAGTCTTTTTTTTTTTTTTCTTTTTTGGACAGGGTCTCACTCTATCACCCAGGCTGGAGTGTAGTGGCACCATTTCGGCTCACTGCAACCTCTGCTTCATGGGCTCAAGCGATTCTCCAGCCTCAGCCTCCTGTGTAGCTGGGATTACAGGAGTGAGCCACCAACACCTGGCTAATTTTTGTATTTTTTGTAGAGATAGGGTTTCACCATGTTGCCCACGCTGGTCTCAAACTCCTGAGCTCAAAGCAATCTGCCTGCCTCGGCCTCCCAAAGTGCTGGGATTACAGGTGTGAGCCACCGTGCCCAGTCTCACCTACAAGTTTTGTATGGACATAGCTTTCCTTTCTCTTGGTAAATACCTAAATGGCTGGATCATATGGTAAGTGTATGCTTACTTAAGAAACTGCCAGCTTTCCAGCATGTACTACTTTAATTCCCACCACCAGCAGTTTGTGAGAGCTCTGGTTCTGTCACATTCTTGCCAAGACTTGGTATGCACCATCTTTTGAATTTTAATCATTCTAGTAGGTAGGTAGCAGTATCTCATTGAAATTTATTTTGCATTTCATTAATGACTAATGATACTGAACCATCTTTTCATGTGCTTATCTACTATCTGTGATGGTTAATACTGAGTGTCAACTTGATTGGACTGAAGGATGCAAGTATTGATCCTGGGTGTGTCTGTGAGGGTGTTGCCAAAGGACATTAACACTTGAGTCAGTGGGCTGGGGAAGGCAGACCCACCTTTAATAGGGTGGGCACCATCTAATCAGCTGCCAGCGAATATAAGCAGGCAGAGAAATATGAAAAGGCAAGACTGGCTTGGCCTCCCAGTCTACATCTTTTTCCCATGCTGGATGCTTCCTGCCTTCGAACATTGGACTCCAAGTTCTTCAGTTTTGAGACTCAGATGGGCTCTCCTTGCTCCTCTAGCTTGCAGATGGCCTATTGTGGGACCTTGTGATCGTGTAAGTTAATACTTAATAAACTCCTCTCTCTCTCTCTCTCTCTATATATATATCCTATTAGTTCTGTCCCTCTAGAGAACCCTGAGTAATACACCATCCACACCTCTTCTTTGGTAAAGTATTCAAATCTTTTATGCATTTTGGTGAAAGGCTTGTTTGTTTTCTTATTAGTGAGTTTTGAGAATTTGTTATATATTCTGGATACAATCCTTTATTAAAATAAATAATTTGTAAATATTTTCTCCTAGTTCGTGGCTGGTCTTTTCATTCTCTTAACAGTGCATTTTGAAGAGGCTTTTAATTTTGATGAAACCTAACATATAACTATTTTATTTTATGGATAATGCTTTTGTCATTTGTGTGTAAAGAATTTTTGCCTAACCCAAGGTCAAGATTTCCTCCACGTTTCCTTCTAGAAGTTTTACAGCTTTTACCTTTTACATTTAGATATATAATCAATTTTGAGTTAAGTTTTGTAAATAATGTGAAGTATGGATCAAACTTCATATTCTTACATATAGATATCCAATTGCTCCAGCACCAGTTACTAAAAAGACAATCCTTTCTCCACTGAAATTGCTTTGCATCTTTGTTGAAAATCATTTGTCCATATATGTATGAATCTATTTCTCAAGTCTTTTTGCTGAGCCTTTGATCTATTTGTCTATCTTCATGCAAATACCACATTATATTGATTTCTGAAGCCTTATAATAAATCTTGAAATCAGCTGATGTTAGTTCTCCAACTTTGTTATTATTTTCAAAGTTTATTTTATTTATTTATTTATTCATTTTTTTGAGACAGAGTCTCTCTCTGTCGCCCAGGCTGGAGTGCAGTGGCGCGATCTCGGCTCACTGCAAGCTCCATCTCCCGGGTTCACGCCATTCTCCTGTCTCAGCCTCCCGAGTAGCTGGGACTACAGGCACCCGCCACCGTGCCTGGCTTATTTTTTGTATTTTTAGTAGAGATGAGTTTTACCATGTTAGCCAGGATGATCTCAATCTCCTGACCTCGTGATCCGCCCGCCTCGGCTTCCCAAAGTGCTGGGATTATAGGCGTGAGCCACTGCACCCGGCCTGTTTTTCAAAGTTTTAAATGATTATGCTATATTCTTTGTATTCCAATATGAACTTTAGAATCAGCTTGTCAATTTCTATAAAATAACCTGCTGGAATTTTCATTGAGATTATGTTGACTCTACAGGTTGATGTGGAAAGAACAGAAATCATAACTGTTCTGAGTCTTTATCCCATAACATGATACATAGCTTCATTTTTTAGTCATCTTTAATTTCTCTCAGCAATATTTTATAGTTTTCAAGGTCTTTCAAGTCTCACCCATCTTTTGTTAGATTTATCATTAAGTATTTCATATTCGTGAAGCTGTTTTAAATGGAATTTCTTTTTTAAAATTTCAATTTTCAACTGTTACTAATATATTGAAATGAAATTTATTTTTGTATTGTGATCTTATTCTATGTCAAATGTTTCAGTCTTTGCTTTATGGTTCTTTTTTTTAAAAAATGTTTGGTCTAAAAAAAAAATCCCTCCTACTCTGGGATCATATGTGTGTTTTCTGTTAACGTGGTTCTGTTAACAGATATTCTGTAGTTGAGCCATCCTTGTGTTATAGGAATAAAGGCTATTTTAATGTGTTTAATAAAACACTGATGGATTACATTTTAACATATTTTAAAAAATATTTTTGTGTCTATATTCATGAGTGATATTCTCTCACTCTCGATTTTTTAATGTTATATGTATTTGGTATCAAGAACATACACTCTACATAAAATGTCTTTTTCTATTTTCTGAAGTAGTTTATATGAGAATGAGATTATTAGTTCCTGGAACTTCTGTTAAAGTAAGCTATAGAACTATGGGGGGCTGGTGCCATTTTGGGACAGAAATGCAAGTTGAGGGACACTTTTAATGAATGATTAAATGTCTTCTGCTTTTAAATTTTTGGTTTATTCAAGTTTTCTACTACTTCTTTACCTAAGTTTTCAAATTATTGGCATGAAGACATTTACACAATTTTCTTATGTTTTAAAAAGTCTGTATTGTATTTATGACGTATTTGTTTATGTGGCCCCACACTCTTTTCCTTCATTGACCTTAACTACAGATTGGTCTTTTTAATTATTTTTTACAAGTAAAACTCCTCCTGATTAAGGGCTGGCAAACTTTTCCTGTAGAGGACCAGATAGTCAATATTTCAGGCTTTGAAGACCACATACTGTCTCTGTCATACATATATTGTTTGTTTTTCTTTACTTTTTTAACAACCTTTTAAAAATGGGGGTAAAGGCACTTTTTTACTCACAGATGTTTCAAAACTAGGCTGCGAGTTGTTCTTTGCTGACAGCTGTTCTTGTTTGTTTCCTGTTTTTCTTTCATTTACTTTTCTTCCTTTATTTCTTTCCTCTGCTTTTATTGGGTTTATCTGGTTGTGTTTTTTCTAGCTTTATTTGAAGGCTAATTTTTTACTTTTAGTATTATCTTTTTTTGGGTGGCGGGGGACAGGGTCTCGCCGCGTTGCCCCGGCTGGTCTTGAACTCCTGGACTCAATCAATCCCCTCCTGCCTCGGCCTCCCAAAGTGTTGGGACTACAGGTGTGAGCTACTGTGCCCAGCCTCTTTTTCAAAAGAATTAAAGCCTGTAAGTTTGCCTTCAAATACTTTTTTGTTGCTTACTACTTATGATACATTATAGTTCTTTCACTGTGGTTTACTTCTACATTTAAAAAATATTACTGTGAAGATATATTTATATATGAATAGATTTTAGTTTCCAAAAACTATAGAAACTATTATTTTATTGTTGATAATATCTAATGAGATACAGTGTGTGGTCTTAGAGGCAGGGTTCTATGGTATTCAGTTTTTGAAATTTGCTGAAATACTTGCTTTCAACCAAGGGTATGATTATTATTTTAAAAATGCCCCATGCATAAGTTTTCATATATACTTTCCTATTTTTTGAGTTCAAACTCAGTGGGCATTTGCCAAACTTTCATGTCACTCAGACATAAAAGAATGCCTTTTGTGGCATTCCCAAGGTGGTGACCAAAACTCAGTTTCCAAATTTCCACTGCAGCTGAGTTTTCTTTCTAATTTCAATATCTACATTTTTCCCTCCCAATCTGCTAATTTGTTGCTTTCCTATATATTTTTTCTTATTTCATTTCCTTCTTTTGTAGCTTCACTTTTTTTGCTCTTTTGAAAGAGAAGTTATTCCTTCATTTCTTTCTTTGAACATCTTAAGACTACTTCTTTTAAAGTCTTTTTCTTATTTTCCTACAAAGTTAATTTTATCTGGGGTAAGATAATGTTGTCTGCTGATTTTGCTGGCTGAACGTTTAGAAATTTAAGATTTCTTTATATACTTTGAAATTAAACTTAAGAGTTTCAGTTTTAAAGGGAAGTAATTTCTAATTCTTTCCTCTCTCACCCTCCTTGCTCAGCCTACCCTGCTCTGATAATTTTCCAGTTGCCTTCACCTGGCCCTTGAGGTCATTATTCAGGAATTCCATCCTTATCTCTGTGCTCCTATTCTGTGTGGGTATCAGAAACAGTGCGAACACGGGCTTTAAGCTAACAATGTGACTTTGCTAAAAGCTATGATACGAGGGAGAGGTTGGCAATACTTTTTGACTGAAGCATGAAGCCTTCTACAGCCCATGGCATCAAATAATGAGCCTGATTTCCATTCCTCATCCCATCTGGAGCACTTCTAGGTCCTTTCCCCAAAGCTTCAAGAACTATTTATCCCCAGGAGTTGAAGCCGAAGCTACTTTGGCCTCTTCCAGACCAAATCCCAGTAGCCTGTATCCTCAGCCACAGTCATGGCTTTTCAGTTTTGTCTCATTTCTGGCCTGTGGAGATGTTCATCTTGTTTTTGGTCCAGCTATATCTCTTTGCTTTTGCATTTTATTATGTTCTTTATTACTGACATGTATTTGGAGTAGAACAAGTGCACCAAAGCATAAACTCCATGCATTACTATGGCTGGAACTTGGGGACACCTGCACTACTCTGATCTAGCTCATGAGAGAAACCCTGGTAGTGGGAAGTCCAAGCTAAGTAAGAGAAGGGAAGGCAAGCTAGCCAGGAAGTTGTGGTGGAGTGCCCTTGTAGGCTGAATAAGGACCCTCAATGCTGCCCACCTCCTAATCTCAGGAATCTTTGAATATGTTACTTACATGGCAAAAGGGACTTTACAGACATGATTAAGGATCATGAGATAGGGATGTTACCCTGAAATATCCAGGTAATCCCAATGTAGTCACAAGGGTCCTTATAAGAGGAAGGCAGGAAGGCCTATGTCAGAGAAGACATGAGGATGGGAAGAGAGGTCAGATTGATGCAAAGAGACCATGAGCCAAAGAATGCAGGCTACCTGTAAGAGCTAGAAAAGGCAAGAAAAAATGGATTTTCCCCTAAAGCTTCCAGAAAGAAACAGCACTGCCAAAACCTTGACTGTCAATTTTGTTTAACCCAGTGAGATCGATTTTTGGATTTCCGAATTTCAGCACACTAAGATAATAAATCTATGTTGTCTCAAGCCACCAAGTTTATGGTTATTTGTTATTGCAGCCATAAGAAACTAATAAGGGTAAGGTGCAAAACCTCAATTAGAGAGGAAGAGGAAGTGCTTTTTTAAAAAAAAGTTATTTATTTATTTATTTATTTATTTATTTTTTACTTTGAGATCTATTGCATGGCATGGTGAAAACAGCAAATAAATGATAACTTATTGTACAGTTCAAAATCACTAAGCAAGTAAATTTCAAATGTTCTCACCACAAAAAAAGGCTTTGAGATAATGGATATGTTAATTAGCTTGATTTAGTTATTCCATATTTCATCCATAAATTGTAATATCACTTTGTACCCCATAAATATATATATAACTGTTGGTCAATTTAAAATTAAAAATGAAAATAAACTAATATGTGTATTGAGAGCTAATCTCTGCATGCAACCATGTAAAGACAGCAAATTACCTTCTGTATGCATATGAATAATTACTTCTGACTGTACTTCAGGTGGCCATGTGTCTGAGAACCTGGAATATTTCTGGAATTAAGAGATGTGCACATGTGATGCACGATGGTGATGGAAGAGGAAATATATCCTGTAAGGATTCCAGATGGACACTTAGTGCTCTTCTAAATTGGACAATTAGTATGTGGGGAAAAGTAGCTTTTCAGCACATGTGAGTCCTTGGCCAGGGAATAATTTCATGTTAATCTGTTAATCTACCATACCAGCATCAATAACTATTTGATTTCACTATTTTTTCAGATCATTTTAATAATTTATGTGTATAAATATTTTGTAATCTATATAGACAGAGTAATCTAAAACATTGTACAGTATTAAAAGGTACCTGTTAAATTTTGTGGAAAACAGAGAAAACCACTTACGTTAGCCATGGCTATCTCTGTGTTTCACTTAAAACTTGCTAGTATGTTGTAATTATACATATTTTGTTTTAAAGTACAGCTATGAACAATGATAGAAATGCATGAATTTATTGGATCATAAATAAATGCTTCTATTTTAAAATCCTTAGAAAATTACCCTTGGCCAGGCACAGTAGCTCGTGCCTGTCATCCCAGCATTTTAGGAGGCAGAGGCAGGTGGCTTGCTTGAGCCCAGGAGTTCGAGACCAGCCCAGGCAACATGGCGAAACCCTGTCTCTACAAAAAATACAAAAATTAGCCAGGTGTGGTGGCACATGCCTGTAGTCCCAGCTACTCAGGAGGCTAAGGCAGGAGGATTGTTTGAGTCTGGGAGGCGGCAGTTGCAGTGAGCCATGATTGCGCCAGTGCACTCCAGCCTGGGTGACAGATAAAGACTGTCAAAAAAGAAAGAAAGAAAGAATGAATGAAAGAAAGAAGGAAGGAAGGAAGGAAGGAAGGAAGGAAGGAAGGAAGGAAGGAAAGAAAGAAAGAAAGAAAGAAAAAAATTATCCTTGAATGTGGCAGAGAATTGGGTAAAATAAAAGGATCATAAGTATTTCAATAAAACATGACTAATTTTAAAATAGAATAAATCGATTCTAAAGTGACCAACAGTTTGGTGATGAATTTTGAATAAATAAGGAAACTGGCTATAAAGAATGTATGTCAAATTTCTCTTAAAATATAGTTTGCTATGGAACAATAGGAAATTAAAACACAGAAACATTAGAAAAGAAGTACTACTATCACTATATCCGCAAAGGAGTATATGATATAGTGAAACCACAGGGGTTTTGGGACCATGAAGTTATATCTGTATACATTTCCTCAAAAACATGGGAAAGTACTTCATAATTTCTATACATAAAGTCAGATTCATTTTTAATTTGTGTAATGTTATGCTAGTTGCAAGGATATCACAATGAATACAAAATGAACTCTGCCTCCACAGAACCCACCTTCTCATAGACAAGTGAGATAGAAAACAATGGCTATGATAGACAAGACCATTATGCTACCTCCTGGTGCTGGGCAATGGAGCAGCCCTTGTATCACAGGTCTTCACAGGAGACCACAGTACAAAGAAAAGGATGGAGGAAAAACCGCCAAGCAAAGGCCTTTTAACTAAGTCGTAAAGACTTAAGAGGGAATTATAGAATGTATAGAAAAAGAGGGTTCTCAACATTTCCAAAGCCCCTGGAATATATTAGGATTTATTTTCTCTAGGTATGGAATATGCAATCTTCTGCCCTAGAAATCATACCTTCCCTTCTTTGATCTTGGTTCCAATAATTTGTCGTCTTTGCTGAATGATCTCAATGAGAAGATCACACTCCTCTGTCAATTTGGCTTCTTGACGTGATGCATTGACCTACAGGATAAGTACAATGGTAAGTGTTAATTTGGCCTTTGTTTTCAGTTAAATGCTATTTTTAATGTACACTAGGATGTTTCTAGTAATCTCTGAAAAGATATTTTAAATGTTAACTCTTTGATTATGCAGGGATGGCAAATATAGGACTTACATGGCCACTTCCTATCTTGCATCCTTGGAAAACATTATTATCCAGTGACAGCAGTCTTTTGTACTAAGCCAGACTCAGCTGCAGAATCTTTAACATAACATGTACATGGCCATTACCAATTAGTTGGAAACTGATGTGTCATGTAAAATATATTTGCAATTCCTGCTTTTATACTTTAAAAAAGTATCAAATTTTTCCTGTTAAACATAAAAAATGTAAGTTAAAAAAACAACCAATATTATTCTTTTATGGAGGACAGATTACTATCAATCTCTTTTAGACAAATTTTCCATAAGCAATGTAGCAAGCCTGTATCCATTTATTTAACATTTCTTTCAAATACAAACATCAATTTTGTATCTAATCATTATAAAACATAAAAAGGACCAAAAGATGGTTCAATAGTTTATTAATCTTATGACATAATTTAAAATTATACTCCCAGTATACTTCTGAAAGACCAAGGTTCTACAATGAAAGAATACCATTCACGTGGAAAGGTGGATCATTACAGAGTGGCTTGTATTTGAAGTTTTTGTGACTCGTATGCAAGGGAGGCTTACAATTAGCTCATTCTTGGCAACTAGGCCTGGGAAATACTCTGCACATGCTATTTCCTCCATCTCATGACAATTCTGAAATGCTTATTCACAAACAGAAACCCAGAAACCACAGCTGTGTGAGATGGAGATAGCAGGCATGAGGTTTATTATTTTAACACAGCCGCAGGAGAAGTTGCAATGTTACAAAGAATGACAATGGCATTGATTATTCTAGCATATCTCAGGGAGGAGACATGGCCCAGTCCCTAGCCTTTTTGATTTGGAAGACTTTAACTGGAGTAATTTCATTCTCTATGAATGAGATAAACTGGAAGTAGGGTCATGAGTTCAAGATAAAAATCCACTGATGGCTGTTCACAGAAACCATGTCCTGTTTCCAGAGGCCCAGGATTCCTTGAATTTTATTTGTGATCATTGTTCAGACACAACATAGAGATTACTCAAGACATCTTATTGAGAAGATGATGGTCATTGGCCATTTGCAGTAAACCATGAGATTACGTCCTGCATCAGTTTAGCAGACAGAGTTATTTGCTAAGTATTTGTTTAATGAACAAAGAAAAAAATTAAAAATGCATTGACTGAGAAGTACAAATGTAGAACTCAGGCTAATATTTCAAGGAGGATAATCATTAGGCTTCATTTCTCTTATCGTTCTTTTATGTCATCATTTCTAGTTCCCCTTGAGGTTTCTCAAATAAATTTAGCTGTCTATTGACATATTTTCTTGAAACTTACACTCAGTAAATTTCTTGTGTTTCCTTTTGACCTCTGACTGAATTTAATAACTAACTACAACTGAGTTATGAAAAGGATGGGACCATATTGATAACATGAGCACATTATGATGGAGGAAGTAAAATTTCTAGAAAGTAGCACTGACAAAGCTTCTTTGCTTGACCAAACTTTAGTCTTGAACTTTCTCCTGGGCCCTTCTGTGCACTTCCTTGTAAACTAGTTTTAGCAAGAACCCTGCTGAGTTGGTTTAGCCAGAATACTCCATCTCCATATCTGATCACTCTCAGTATCTGATTGGGTTCTTCATCCTTCACCATGCCCCGGGGAATGTCTGATCAACTTGGCCTACCTTCAGCAAGAATCCTTTTAGATCGGTTTAACCAGAATCCCCCTTACCCCTGATGTTTCCTCTTAGTAATTTTCCATCCACTTACCACCACCCTGCTCCTTGGCTGTAAATCTCCACTGGTCCACATGACACTGGGAGTTGAGTCCCATTCTATACTGAGGTCTCTTTCCCCTTACTACAATAGTCCTGAATAAAATCTGTTTTTACAGCTTTAAGTGCTGTCCAGCTCTGGTTTTTCTTTGTCAGACCCCAGACTTGAAAAGTATCTACTAGAAATAAACCCGAAGAGCTAAGTTGTACTTGAGAATACCAGGTAAATCTGATAGAATGTAAACTCCATATGCGCAGGGATCTTCAGCTGTTGTATTAAATAAGGTATCTATCCCAAGCACCTGGTGCTATGTCTGGCACAAAATAGGCATTCAAAAAATATTTGTTGAATAAATAAATAGGGAAAATGACCTTCCAAGAAGAGACAGGGCAAAAACGTAACGAAGCACGTAGTTATTACTAGTAATCACTCGATATGCAGGTAATGGATGGGTTTCCAAGGACTGTATAGACACAGAATTATGTCCTAAGGATTGTTTTATTTGAGGGGGAGGGAGGAAAGGAGTTGATTTTTTTTGAGACAGGGTCTTGCTCTTTCTCTGTCACCCAGGCTGGAGTGCACTGGTGCCATCACGGCTCACTGCATCCTCGACCTCTCGGGCTCAAGCAATCCTCCCCCTTCAGTCTCCTGAATAGCTGAATAGCTGGGACTACAGGCATATGCCATGACTCCCGGCTAAATTTTTAAAAAATGTATTTTTTTTGTAGAGACAAGGTCTTGCTATGTTGCCAGGCTAGTCTCAAACTCCTGGGCTCAAGTGATCCTCCCACCTTGGCCTCTTAAAAGTGCTGGGATTACAGGTGTATGCCACCACACCTGGCCAGGAATTGATTTTTTAAAACTGCCTTATTGGAATATATTTCACATATCATAAAATGTGTCCATTTAAAATGTGCAGTTTTGTGGTTTTTCGTGTATTCACAGATGATTTCATGTGCAACTCTCATCATAATCTAAGCCTAAAACATTTTCAGTGCCCAGAAAAGAAACCCATAATGTGTGCAGTCACTCCACATTTTCCCTACCTGCCCCAGCTCCAGCCCGAGGCAACCACTAGTCTACTTTCTGTCTCTTTATGGATTTGCCTGTTCTGGACATTTCATACAAATGGAATAAAATAATACATAATCCTGGCCGGGCGCGGTGGCTCAAGCCTGTAATCCCAGCACTTCGGGAGGCCAAGACGGGCGGATCACGAGGTCAGGAGATCGAGACCATCCTGGCTAACACGGTGAAACCCCGTCTCTACTAAAATACAAAAAACTAGCCGGGCGAGGTGGCGGGCGCCTGTAGTCCCAGCTACTTGGGAGGCTGAGACAGGAGAATGGCGTGAACCGGGGAGGCGGAGCTTGCAGTGAGCTGAGATCCGGCCACTGCACTCCAGCCTGGGCAACAGAGCGAGACTCCGTCTCAACAACAACAACAAAAATAATAATACATAATCCTTTTTGTTTCGCTTCTTTCACTTAGCATAATGTTTTCAAGGTTCATCTATGTGGTAGCATTTATCAGTACTTCATTCCCTTCTATGCCAAATAATATTTCATTGTATGAATAGACCACTTTTTGTTTATCTATTCTTTAATAGATGCACACTGATGTTTCTAGTTTTGGTTTGCTATAAATAATATTGATATGAACATTTATGTACAAGTTTTTGTGTGCCAATATATATTCATTTTTCTTTGATATAGGGGTAGAATTGCTGGGTCGCATAACTGTTTAATGTTTTAAGGAACTACCGAGCTATTGTTCAAAGTGGCTGCACTATTTTATATTCCCATCAGAAATACATGAGGGTTCCAATTTCTCCACATCCTTGTTAATGCTTGTTACTGTCTGTCTTTTTAATTTTATTCATCCTAGTGGGTGTAAAGTAGTATCTCACTGTGGTTTTGACTTACATTTTCCTGACGGCTAATGATGCTGACCATCTTTTCATGTACTTACTGGACAGCTGTGTATCTACGTTGGAGATATGACTATTTGGATCTTTTGCTCCTTTTGTAATTGGGTCATTTGTCTTTTAATTACTAGATTGTATTATTTCTTTACATATTCAGAATACAAGTCCCTTATCAAATATCTGATTTGCAAATATTACCTCCTGTTTTGTGGGTTATCTTTGCATTTTCTTTATGACACCCTTTAAAGCACAAAACATTTTTAAATTTTAATGAAGTTCAATTTATCTACTTTTCTATTGTTGCTTGTGCTTTTGTTGTTGTACCTAAGAAACCATTGCCTATCCCAAGGTCATGAAGACTTACTGTTCTGTTTTCCTCTATAAGTTTTATATTTTATATTTAGGTCTATGAGCCATTTTGAGGTCAGTTTTGTGTATGGTGTGGGGGTAGGCTTCTGACTTTATTCTTTTGCTTTGGATAGCCAGTTGTCTCAGCACAATTTTTTGAAAGACTATTCTTTCTTTCATTGAAGTGTCTGAGAACCTTTGTCGAAAATCAATTGACCACATTGTGAGGTCCTCAAGTTTTACTATTGTCACTAACATATTCCACACTTCAAGCTCTTCCGACTTTGACTAAGTCCAGTGAGACCCCACTGCTAATTTTAGAGTAGGGACTGTGAGATGAAATTTGGTGTGTAATATACCCACATGGTGACATTAGGAAAATCTTAGGCTATCTCTATTTGTGAGTTTTCCTATTTATAAAATGAGCTGAATGATCTGCTCTCTCAGCCATGTGGAATTATTGTGGTGAATACATGAAATAATATATGAAGAAACACCTAAACTTATGAAGCCATTGACAAATCTGAGGTACTGTTGTCTGCATTAAGAAGGCATTTTGTAAACAGATTATGATTTAGTTTAGGATCCATTTCACTCTCACAATCATTGGGATTTGAGTTACTGCATGGTAGAAAAAGTATCCCAGTTGCCACTGTAATGTGGGGCTCAATTTAATCCAAATTTTGACTATCTGATTTACAGAATGGATAGGTTTGCTTTACCAAAAAAGTGGGCTGAAATCCTCTTTGTTGAGGCAAATGTGTTTTGAGAACACTGATATCACAATCACCATCACCCCAAAATGTAAAATCCTAGAAATTTGGGAACAGGATTTATTCATTTTAGGCCAAGTATTTTTCCTAGATCTTTCAGAGAATACAGATTTAGCTTTCCTTTTGAAACCAGGGAAGTTGAATCTTGTTTTCTACTTTCATGAATTTCCAAATTCTTGTAACTCTAGTATTCTTATATTCCAAAAGGTACAATAAAACAAGTTAAATACTATTCTATATTTCAAAGATTTTTCTACTACAAAGAAGTTTTCCACAGTTTTGCTGTTTCATGTGTCATTTAAACAAAGAATTAATGATTTGATTGGACTTTCTCATTAATTTCTATTAGTTCAAATATGGCAGGGTTTATTGGTTACTTGCAGTTATGTTCTGGTGTTTCTAGTTCCCAGGTTTGGTTTGGAAGCTAACAGCTCCTGGTTATGATTTTTGCTTTCATTTCTGATTCACATCTTTTGATTCAGAAATCGCTGTGGCTGATGGAAGTGCTCTGAGGAGCGCCAATCTAAGAATGCAGAAAACAAGTTCAAACTCTTCTTTCCAGTACTCACACTTCCACTTTTGTGCCATCAGTCTCCTCCTTGGCCCCTAAACTAAGGGGAAGAGTGAGATGAAGATCATTAGGAATGATGCCCAGTGGTGGGTAATTATTGTCTCCTGCCTTTGGACCACACTGGAAATGGGGCACTTGACTTCTCAGGACAAAATACAGTTTAAAATTAGGCCTTCCTGTCCGGGCGCGGTGGCTCATGCCTGTAATCCCAGCACTTTGGGAGGCCAACGCCAGCGGGTCACGAGGTCAGGAGATTGAAACTATCCTGGCCAACATGATGAAACCCCGACTCTACTAAAAATACAAAAATTAGTTGGGTGTGGTGGTGCATGCCTATAATCCCAGCTACTTGGGAGGCTGAGGCAGGAGAATCGCTTGAACCCAGGAGTCGGAGGTTGCAGTGAACCAAGATCTCAGGCCAGGCTCCTTGATACTATGGTTTTTTCTCACCTCAAGTACACTCATAAGCAAATATCACATCAGCCCACCAGTATGAGAAACTCAGTCATTTTCACCTCATTTTTGGCCTTACCCATCTGCTCAGCACACACCTTCTCTACATTTAGAGTCACAGTTTTCTTTCGCATCTTGAAATGCATCTTCTCCCCATCAGTCTTGCCTGTAGGGAGTTGCTGACCTACTTTCTCCTATTCCTAGGGTAATATTGCTGCTTCTCTCTGACAATGACTTTCTGATCCTTTACAGTCTAATGAAAGAGACATTACAAAGTTGAATAATGATGTGAATGTAGAAGCAAAACAATCATATCTGGCCTGCCTAGTCCTGAGATGGAATTCAGCATTGAGGGTCACCCGGCTTCATTAATGCTCATATCTGGCACCAATAATCAGTTGTAGTCCCATGTAAGTTGCCACTGGATGCACAGTTTACCTTCCCTTTCTAGAAATGCAATTACGCATAATCATTCCCTAGATTAGTTAATGATGACATAAATGGATTAGCTATTTTCTCAAGAGCACTTGGTTAGCAACGCCCAAAGTCTCCCTGCTAAGTTTTATGGTGTAATAGTGTTACACTGTTTTGAGGAACGGGTGGGGTAAAGAGGACAATTATTTTTTTCCTTGTCAAATACGTATAAACATTAAAGGGATTTAGTTACATACATATACTAGAAATTGGACTAGGTGTCTGTGAAATGTTCTTTAGCAGTCTGTAAGTGGTATTTAAGTATTATTTCTAAAAACTGGCTCTTTTAATTTGACTTGTATTCAACTGCAAAATGAGATGTTCAGTGCAGAGTATAAACATCATTAGATTTCAGACATGTGTGGGCTTGAAATCTTTAGAAATATTTGGAACTCTTAGGATGGAGCATCAGTGAAGGAAAAAAAATATCTGGTCAGTTCTCACAGGTGAAATTGAACTAGCATGCATTTTAGAAACCCTCATTTTCTCATTTTGCAGTGCTTTATTGAAATAAGTTAGCCATCCATAGACTTTCAGAATACAGCCTTATAATTCCTGTTGTGAAAATGACACACTGACTTGATATATCACTTCTTATTCGTACACAGACGGAAACACTGAAGTAAGCTTGGGACAGGATAACCCCAATGTGTTGGAGACAGGATATTCTATTTCTGGGTATTGAGAAGAGCATTGCTGCATTGCACAAATCCGGAGGCTACTATTCACTTTGAATTCCGCAAGAATGGTAGACCCCTTGAGTTGTGCAATCCAGATGCCTCTCCCACCCTGGCCCACCATTACTGCACTCTTGAAATTGCACCATCAAACCGTGACCCCTTTAGTTTAAGATTCTGAACCTTGCCATCTTTGAAACCATTACCAAGGAGATTGGGAGTTTAAAAGACAAATATCTAATTTACCAGTTTGCCTAGATTCAGCCTCATGGCAAAAACAAAAGCTGTTTCATGCCACAGTGAATAAATGTGACCTTCCATTCCAAGGTCACGAATTAAGGTGACCTTGAGAAAGGCTGAAACATTTTATATATGATGCTAGGTTGACATTCTTGTTATTGTTTAGACTCAAAAGGACTTTTCTCTATGACTAAGAATATGTAATTTTGAGTCTGCATCCAAATTTGAAGGGGTTAGTGGTACTACATAATGTGGCATAACCATCCCATCTCACTCCAAAGGAAAAACATTGGAGGAGTTAATTCCAATTTGCCCAAGGCTGAAGCAACAGAAACAAAACAGAGCTTTATATAAGCTGATATTTGACCTGTGGATGAGGGTACAGGGAGAAAACTGTATGCAAGTGGGCTCTACACCCAACTGTGTACCACTGACCAGGTACAAAAAGAAATATGAGGATATGAGGGTGCTTTGGGTTTTACTGCCAAAGACAGCTGTGATGAACATTCCAGACTCTGGGGCAAAAGTTAGAGCTGCCAGAGGAACAATGAAAGGGATTCTAACACTTCAGTCTGTATATAAAACCGAGCCAAGGAGAATTGAGTAACAGCAGACAGTATTACTGTAATTCATCTGATATGTTTATATGTAATCTTCACCCTGAAACTCTTTCACACCAAAGTCAAATACTTGTGGACCTGGCTCAAGTGAATGAGAGAGAGAGAATGGCCTGGCTCCTGAGGTCTCTGTCTTTGGAGGACAGACCAGAGTACAGGACAATATTTTAATGTTTAATGTGTTAATTTAATATTTAACATTTTGATCAAAACTTTTTAAACTCCAAGAAAGGCTTTTCAGAAAAATTAAAAATGGAATCCTTTCATAAAGTGCTTTGGGGGGAAATAATAGTAGTGATATAGTGATACAACTAGAAGCTACATGTAATCCAGGCTTTAGCACAGTGACATGGTGGAAAATAATTTGGACCAGAGGAGATCAATTCTACATATTGATTAACTATCCAGACAGGAATTTGCTATGGGACTAAAAAAAATAGCTCCCAGGAACCTCATGATAAATCCTCTTTTCTTGAGGTTTCTAAGATTATGAAGTTTGAGTGCTGGACAAGATAGCAAGACATCATCAAAAATGGCAACACACTGTGGTTAGTAGAGCAATTAAATTCTTCCTTATAAATGAAATACAACTGTAATAAGGCAATAAAACTGCCCAGCAAAAAATGCCATTGCTAACGCCTAAAACTTTGAAACTTCACATAAAGGAGTTTTACTTGCAATAGCAGCATACAGAACGTGGCCATTCACGATGTTGTTGATGTCGCTGTTAGTTTTTCAGTAAAGCAAAATCTTCAAACACGTAAAATAATTTAGAGGGAGCAAGGGCTAATGGAGGCAGTGGTTTGGGGCTCAGAGACTTGAGGAAGTCTTCCTGGGATTGAAACACCAGGTTTTTATTGCTTATTAGTTGTATGTTATTGGGCATTTACTTCAACTATCTACATCTCAAGTTCCCTACCTGCATAAAATGAGGAAAATAACACTTGTTACCTGGCAGACCAGGTGCGATGCTGCTAAACATCCTACAACACATAAGACAGCCCCCACAACAGTGAGAGGTCCATACCCAAATCCCACTAGTGCCAAGATTGAGAACCCCTGGGTTAGACTGTGGTGAGAACTAAATGAGTGAATACATGAAAAGCCCTTGACAAATGCTTGGCATGTAGTAATTACTACATAAATGTGAATGATCACTATTGCTAACAAACTCTTTTTATCTGGAATGTCCATAGAGAATTAAAACTAGAGGTTCTAGGACCAGTCAGCCTGTGCTGGTTACCTGAGGACTTTCTAGCATGAATCAAAACTTTGATGCATCTACATCATCAAAATAATAGCTTTGGAAGCTATAACATGAGGCTTAACTCCAGAATTTTTGAAGCTACTTCTAAATCCCAAAATCCCAACTAGGTTCCTTGAAGGCCGCTTCCTGATGCAATTGGATGGGGAAAGAAGGGTAGAGAACATTCTTCCATGGTACAGAGCAGGAATTGGGAAACTTTTTTTTTTTTTTGTAAAGGCCTAGATAGTAATTATTTTAGCATTGTGGGCCAGACGGTCTCTGTTGCAGCTACTCAACTCTGCTGTTGTAGTGTGAAAGCAGCCATAGACAATATGGATGCAAATGGACGTGGCTGTGTTCCAATAAAACTTTACTTACAAAAACAGTGAGATTTAGCATGAGCATCACAGTTTGCTGACCTCTGGCATAAAGGAAAAATCATGGACTTTATATTCAAAGGACTGCAGGTATGAAAAATATGTTAAATTTCTGTGAGAAGGTTTCCTCATTTGCATACTTTTGATGAAAATATCTGTAAACAATCTGGTACATAGTAGATGCTCAATAAATATTAGTTTTCTTCTTTTAAAGCATGAATAGCTACAAGTACTAAATTAATGGAATTTCAGTTTGAAAATGACAAAATACTTGCGGTATGGTTTTTACTTTCCCCATGATGTCCTGCTGACTTCTGTCACAATTATAATAAATGTTACTCTTTCTGTAATGTTTTTCCTAAGCTACACTCAACTGACTTCAATCTTATATTCTTGGCATCAATATCACAGTCTTTTCTTTTTGTGTTTTTTTGTTAGAAGCAGTTCCAAAATGAAGAAGCAGAATGGAAGGGGTTGCTCATAATTCATTGGAAAACAATAAACTCCTCCCTTCCTTTCTCTTATTAATTACACACTTTATAAAACAAACGCTTCACACCCTTCCGTTTGGGCTGGGCACACTGAATGAAAAGAAATCTACTAACCTGCCATGGGTGTTTGTCTCTATCACATCTTTTTCATAAAGTTTCTGAAAAGTAGCAATTTCTATTAAATAATTTTCAACAAATGTGTTTGGCATTTGATGTTGTGGTCGGAGGGTAGACAATAACTTTTAGAAGATGACCATTAATGGAGTGCCAGGAAAGATGGAGGTGACGTGTTTCAGGGAAGGGAAGTTATTTCTAATGGAAAGAGGAAACTTCTACCCTATGACTTTACCTTAATCACTTTCAATCTTACATGTTATTTCTCATTAAGTGGCATTCCTTTTAGTTGTTGTGCCATGATTCCTGAAAAGTGATGTACTGGAAAAATACTGAGTTGGACCCCTTTTCAGGCTTCAGTTACTCAGGTATAGAAGCCATCTGCTCCTGCAAAGTTCTGGAAGATGAAGATTGGGTTTCTGCTCTTTGGTATTCCATACAGTGAGTGAAATACACATGACTACGCCACTGATAGAACTTAACTGGGAGGTACAACTGGAAAATGTTAAGCTTTGTTCTGCCTTCATGATGCATCCACAAGTGATATCTATGAAATATCTTGCCCTGTTGTTGTCATTCTAGAATATCAGGAGGTGAGTAGACTGATTTTTAAATATTTTTGATGTCCGGTGTTTCATATGTATGTTTACTCAAATATAATGAAAGAGATTTAAGTTTAGAGAAATTGAACATGTGAGCTATAGCCATGACTAGAAAAAGAGACTTGTGCTATCATTTCATTTTAGACATGGTTGGCAGTTCTATCCTCCCTGAGAAGGATATGAGACAAGAATGGATGGTCAAATTGTTGCCAGAAAACACCAGTACCGGGTAGGAAGTGAAACAGGGACAACTATGAAGCCAGTAAAGTGTGACTTACCAAGACCACCTTGGGCAACTGGAGATTAATTCCAGTGGGCAACTCTGGGAAACAGTATAGAACATTCCAGCTAATGGGGAAGAAGCAGAGTATTCATCTAACATCTCCCATCAGGAGCTGGTTGAAAGCTGTTGGGGGAAGGTAGGCATTAACTCCCCTTTAGAATTAGTTGGTCCTGGGAGGGGCAGAAAAAGCTCCCAGGCCAGGGAGATAGGACCTGTGAGTGCTATATGGGTATGGCCTTGACAGCTGTAGGAAGGAGCTCTTACACTAGAGGAGACTACAATATGACCATTTTGAGCTCTCATGGAGGACAGAGAGAGCTGGCATCACAGTCATCCAAGTTTTCAGTTCCAATGACTTTTGACTAACTGTGAGGCTAAACAGAATTTGCATCTGACAGTGCTTTCTGTACTAGCCTTGGTCATTCCTGACTTCAGGGCCACAATCTACCTACAAGCATTCATTTGCAACTGACTATAAGTGGGTCTAAGTTTGAGCAATGGTAGGCAAAGTTCCCTGAAAAAGAAAACACATGACATCTAGCGTGTCAGACTAAAATGTATATTTCCTTATCTAGTGACCCCTCACTTCCATCATTTCAACTCATTGTGAAATTATTATTATTATTATTTTTTGAGATGGAGTCTCGCTCTGTCGCCCAGGCTGGAGTGCAGTGGCCGGATCTCAGCTCACTGCAAGCTCCGCCTCCCGGGTTCACGCCATTCTCCTGCCTCAGCCTCCCGAGTAGCTGGGACTACAGGCGCCCGCCACCTCGCCCGGCTAGTTTTTTGTATTTTTTAGTAGAGACGGGGTTTCACCGTGTTAGCCAGGATGGTCTCGATCTCCTGACCTCGTGATCCACCCGTCTCGGCCTCCCAAAGTGCTGGGATTACAGGCTTGAGCCACCGCGCC
>NW_016802955.1:160635-175982 GCF_001698545.2 Rhinopithecus bieti | reverse complement strand
TCCTTTTTTTCCCCCCCCCCCCTCCCCCCGCGGCGTCTCTTGCTCTTTATACATTATCATTAAGGTCAACTATATTTCTGTACACAAACCTGACAGATGTTGCCATCTAACCTTCCTACCTGGGAAACAGGATGGTCTGTTGAGGTTTGTCAGGATCAGGGTTGGGGTTGTGGGAAGGGAGAGGGCAGCACGCCAGGTAATGGAAACACTGCTTGCTTTAATTTTATTGCCAAGAACAAAGCCTTCTTATTGTTTAATAGAACCCTTAAAGGCAGGCCTCATTGGCATAGTTCTAATTTTTTCGAGACCACAAACAAGAGGAATTCTTTAGGGCCACTTCATGAAAAGCAGAGGGAAAAAATAGTTTATTCCACAAAAATTAAAGCAATCCTTTGTTTCAGTAGCCAGTGCCCGATTTCAGGTTGGCATCTGTATGTGTCCTCTCTACAGGGGCATTTGCTGGCATTGTCTGCATGGGCACCCACTCTTTCATTCAGATTAATTGGAGGTTATGCCTGACATATGAAAGAACTGGACACAAACCATCTTTTTCTGGCATATCATCCCTTTGGCATCATTACTTTCAGATAACATGCTAAAAGAAGAAATGTTTGGCATCAAAAACAAAGAAGCAAACACTCTCCTCTTGTAAAACCTATTTATAAAACTGGGAACCACACACATCTTCATTCAGTGCTTATTTTGACTCTGCCAGCAAACTAAACCTTCTATGCAGTCCTTGCTTCTCAGCAGCAAGTTTTACTTCTCTCTCCATTTAAGGTATAGGTGACCAAAGTTTCTGGTTTCCAGAGATCTTTGCAACAGTGTTAGTAGCTAAGGAATGAAAGTGAGAAGAGATGAGGTCATTCTTGTTATTCCATGAATGAGGAAGATGCTATCAGTGTATAGGGATCATTTATGAAGCAAATCTTAGGGAGTTGTTGAGTGCCCCCAATGTGCAAAGCACCATGCTAGGACCTGTGGTAGAAACAAAACTTGGCCTGCTAGAGAGAATGACTTCACTAGAGAATAAGCAGCGAACATGCCAAGTGCACACATAATTAACTGCTAAACCATGGGCTACAGAAGTTCTAGAGCTCTGTGGTTCAATATGGCCACCACTAGCCACTTGCGGTTTTGAGCACTTGAAATATGGTTAGTATGAATTGAGATGTGCTGTGAATATGAAATACATACATTAATCATTTTTATATTGATTACATGTTGACATAACATTTGAAATATATCGGATCAAATAAAATGTATTAGTACAATTAATTTTACCTGATTATTTTTACTTAAAAAATGTGATTACTTGAAAATTTTTCAATTACATATGTGGCTCACATTACACAGTACTTTGATTGGATGATGTGACTCTAGAGAGTTTGAGAAATGAGGCAATTACTGTGTGAGTAGCTGAGGAAGGTTTCATGCCAAATATGAAGGAGGGACTTGTCTTTGGAGATCAGAGTAGGCAAGACAGAGTTAGGAAACCCAGGGGTGAGGAAGATGAGAAAAGACACCAGGGAAGAGAGGCAAAAGAACATTTTTGCAAGACAGAGGAGGAAATTAAAATTTTATTCAACAACATGCAGGGTACAGTGGGCATGCATCTTGAATTGGTTATCTGGGAATGGGGAGACAGAAATACCGAAGCCAGTTATATCTTACTGCCCCTTGTGAAAAGCCTTTTGGGGGCCATCTGCAGAGAGTTGGCCATGACTGAGCTCCCATAGAGTCTGGCTAAAACAAAACAGCAAATTGAGGAGTTTAACTTGGGAGTGGGGAGTTCTTCCTTGACCCCCACCTTTTTCTAATTGACTCCCTTTGTATCCCAGTCTTAGTGGGCCTTCAGCATTGATCTTTAAAACTATCCATGCTTACTTGCTTTCCTGGAGTTTTCTTCTGAAACGGTAGTGGGACTGGTAAAAGTTACAATGGCAGTAGAAGGGCAGGCAGGAAGGACACTGGAGAGCTGTACAATAGGGGCTTTGACAAAAGGACAGTGAAGAGCAAAGCTAATCTGATCTGGAAGAGAAAAGGAAAGATCACAGCATTTAGATGTCTTTTGGTTGCTAATTTTGAAGTTGTGGTGAGTTTGTGAGTGTGTGTGTGTGTGTGTGTTTGGGAATCATGAGAGATTGATATTGAAAATGTTTTCCTGTTAAGTCATTTTCAGACCTAGGTTGATTAGCCATCTTACATGTGTGGAATTATTATTTATAAGTGTTTTTCCAAGCCTGATTCAAAGTGGCTATCTAACGATTTTTTTCTTTTGCAAACCAGAAAAGACAGAAGGTATCCGAGAGAATAAAAGGAAAGGTACAGGTTTATAATGAGGGGAGAGACAGATCCACCTCTATCTCTATTCAGGGCTCAGCAACACCCCTGATGGACAGTTCTCCCATTTTTGACTTCCCTTTGTCAACTCCATCCTCTTAGCCCTACCTGGGTGGCAGAGCCCTCAGGCTGGGAGGGAGCTCCTTGTGTGCACTAGCATTACTGATCCTCCAGGGATTTGTGGCTACCGAGGTTTGCTGTCATAGAAACACTGTCCTGTGTACAGTCTTGTCAAGAAGGGTCCTTTCTGCCCTTCAAGGTGTGAGTTTATCGGATATGCTGATCTATGCAAATGAACTAGTGCTACAAGGAAGACAGAAGGATGATGTAGTTGGCCTCTAGAGGTATTCCATTCACTCACCAATAGTCAAGTGCTGCATGCTAAATGCAGCATACTAGGAAGACTGTCCTACTTCCCCAGGAGTCCAACCAACTAGGAGAAGGAATAGACATGGACTTACAGACCATCAAGATTTTTGTTCGAGAACTGCATCTATGTCAACAATTCACTATGTAGTTTCCCTTAAGCTTTTAAATTCAAATTATGATCTCATTATTCTATTCATATGTCTAATAAATTTTATGAAACCAAGAATAATCACTCTCAGGGGGTCCTTGAATCAATGTTTGATTATCTCAAGTTGAATAGACTCAACTCCATTAAACAATCAATTCTGTCTATAAATTAGTTGATTAAGTTCCTATACACATATTTTTAAATTGTGGTAAAATTTACATGCAAAGAAATGCATAGATCTTAAGGGACAGTTTAATGGATTTTGATAACCAACAGCTCAATCAAGAGATAAAACATTTCTATCACCTTAGAAAGTACCCTTGAGCCCCTCTTCAGGTCAATCCTCACCCCTATGGGGAATCATTGTTCAGATTACTCCTGTAATACTTTAAACTGCATTTATCAATTTAACATATTCAATTTACTTTATAAGCACTTCAAATGCCTAACAGGATAAAATTAATACCCTAACATGTTATACCTTCCCAAGTCCTTAAGTAGCTCTTATAAATCTAATAAACTAAACTTAAAAATATGCTGAAACCTGGGCCAGGTGTGGTGGCTCATGTCTGTAATCCCAGCACTTTGGGAGGCCAAGGTGGGCAGATCACAAGGTCAGGAGATCAAGATCATGGTGAAATCCTGGTCTCTACTACAAATACAAAAATTAGCTGGGTATGGTGGTGCACACTTGTAATCCTAGCTACTTGGGAGGCTGAGGCAGGAGAATCGCTTGAACCCGGGAGGCGGAGGTTGCGGTGAGTCGAGATCGCGCCACTGCACTCCAACCTGGCGACAGAGCGAGACTCCGTCTCCGAAAAAAAAAAAAAAAATGCTGAAACCCAAGTTTTTTTGAACATCGCAATATTGTTTTGAAACTTAAACTATCTTACAGATCTAACTTAAAATAACAGTTCTAAAAGAAATTATATGTTAGGCTGGGTGTCGTGGTGGCTCATGCCTATAATCCCAGCACTTTGGGAGGCCAAGGTGGGCAGATCACTTGAGGTCAGGAGTTCGTGACCAGGCTGGCCAACATGGTGAAACCCCATCTCTAGTAAAAATGCAAAAATTAGCTGGGCATGGTGGTGGGCACCTGTGATCCCAGCTACTCAGGAGGCTGAGGTAGGAGAATCACTTGAACCCCAGGAGATGGAGGTTGCAGTGAGCCGAGATCACACCAGTGCATTCCACCCCAAAAAAAAAAAAAAAGAAACCTACATGTTTCAAATTAGCATTTCAAAGCAAATCTGTCAAATTTCTGTAATATGTCATATTATCTTAAATGCTACCAACTATTAACATACAAACAAATATTTCAGTCCCAAGTTGTAACATATACATTTTTTTAAGTTCAGGGTCTCTGTCTCTGTCATTCAGGCTGGAGTCCAGTGGTACAATCATAGTTCACTGTAACCTCCAACTTCTGGGTTCCAGTGATCCTCCTGCTTCAGCCTCCAGAGTAGCTAGGACTACAGGCGAGAACATCCACTCCCAGTTGGTTAATTAATTAATTAATTAGTAGAGACAGGGTCTTACTATGTTGCCCAGATTGGTTTCAAACTCTTGGCCTCAAGCAATCCTCCCACTTTGGCCTCCCAAAGTGCTGGGATTATAGGTGTGAGTCACTGCACCCAGCTATAACCCAAAATATTGATTTTATGCTACAGGTTGAGTATCCCTTATCCTAAATGCTTAGAACCAGAAGTGTTTCGGATTTTGGAATATTTGCACATACATAATGAGATATCTTGGGGATAGGACCCAAGTCTGACCACTGAATTCACTTACATTCCACATACACCTTATATACATAAGCTTGAAGGTAATTTTATACAATATTTTCAATAATTTTGTGCATGAAACAAAGTTTGTGTTAAGTACTTATGTGTGGAATTTTCCTCTTCTTGCGTCATGTCAGTGCTGAAAAAGTTTTGGATTTTAGAGCATTTCAGATTTTGGATTTTCAAATTAGGGTGGCTCAGCCAGTATTATTTAGGTCTTCATCTTTATACATGAATCTCAAACTTCCTGGGAAGGAGGGTAAAAAGGAATTTACTTATTTACTAAAGGAAACAAATTTATCATCTCAAAGAAGTTGAGGTTAGAGGGTCAATGGTTAATAATAAAAGATTTTAGAAAGTGCATAAGACCTGAAGACTCACTGATTGTACTGGCACTGCAAATGTACACTTGCTGAGCCTTTGTTATGGTGGGTTTAACAGGGCTTCCAATTACCTGATGTTTCTTGTAATGAGAATTCCCCTGGGAATCTAACTTTCTAATCACCTGATTTGGGTTCAGTAACCACTCCAGTCACTTATTACTTGGTTACCTTCAACCCATTTCTTTACTGGCTGATTCTTGTTATATCTGGCTTCAGGCCACGTATCTATGGTTATCTGAATAACATTTACGTTGAAAGACTATTGGGATAATTAAATCAGGAAGTGACAGTAAGAGCTGGTCAGTGGTCATAACTGTTTGTAGTGCATATAAGTCCTATCACTTTTTCACTTTTTCTTTCTTTACACTACAGTCTGTATGTTGCTGTGAAACTGGAACAGATCTATGCAATAATGCTCCCCTTCCAACACCTGCAAAGATGGACAAGGCACCACCTTCCCAATCCTATGGAAATTGACAGAAGGCTTCCTTGAATGAACTTACCACATCTCAATACCAAGCTTGCCGTGTCAGAGAATTAGACCACTATGATAGTTTTCATCACTTTACATATATGAACTTGATGTTATATCTAGTGAAAATACTTTTAAAAGCATAGTAAAAGCTCTATCATAAATTCCTAGGCCAAGAAGTTACCTCACTTGGTTGTAAAATCTTTATTTGTGTTGCTACTCACTAAGAGCCTTGTACATTCCATGGTAGCCTCGGGCATTTTAAATAGCTGAATTTAAAATTTCATATTTCTATTTCAAACAAAAATAACCAGTACTACAACTGTGTTCTTGTTAACGGACATGTTATGTGCATGACTCAATTATTTTGCAGTGGAATTTCAAAGTTAGAACAAAGCTCTTCAGTTTTTCCTACAACATTTAATTTAGCGAATTAAAAATAGAAGTCAATGGAATCAGGTAAAAAATGATATGTCCAGCTTCTTTCATAATCTCTAATTATTTTATACACAGAGATAATTTCAGCTTGATTGTCATTAGAAGACAATTTTATGTTCATTTATTGAGAAAAATAATTTAAACTAGATATTAGACCCAGAAGTAAAAGGTTGGTTCAGTAACAAAATGATGGATTGATTGCTAGGATTATTCTTGTTTCTGAATGGCATGAATGGGAGCAATAAGGGAACCAAAGCTTTTACCTGAGAGTCACCTTCTCACCTGGAATCATTCCATTCCCCTCTGACTCTTTCATCTGAAACCATCCAGCGAAGACCATCTCATGTAAAAGTTGAGTTAGAACTAACAATGGCTATTTTATTTTATTTTATTTTATTTTATTTGAGACAGAGTCTGGCTCTGTTGCCCAGGCTGGAGCACAGCGGCGCGATCTCAGCTCACTGCAACCTCTGCCTCCCAGGTTCAAGTGATTTCCTGCCCCAGTCTCTCGAGTAGCTGGGATTACAGGTGCCCACCACCACACCCAGCTAATTTTTGTATTTTAAATAGAGATGGGGTTTTACCATGTTGGCTAGGCTGGTCTCGAACTCCTGACCTCAGGTGATACACCCACCTTGGCCTCCCAAAGTGCTGGGATTACAGGCGTGAGCCACTGTGCCTGGCCAACAATGGCTATTTTAAAAAATGTATCACAACCTGTTCCTATTATTCTTTATATCATGCCAGAAACATTTCTGCTGCTCTAGTCAATCATGCACGTAAATATTTCCAGGCAAAGAAGGTTGTGTGTGTGGAATACTGTAAGGGAGACAGGATAAGCAATTCTTGTATTGTGTGAAGGGAGCACAATAAGATATATCAGAAAAAACAAAACACACTTTAACTTCCTAATGCTCAGCCTTTGGGCCTCCAATTTAGGCCTATTACTTCACATTTAAGTATTAACCTTGGAAATCTGCACTATCAAATTCAAACATTAGAGGGTTTGTTCTTCAGAGGCACGTACAAGTGTTCATACTCCAATCTGAGCCACTAAGTAGGATTCTGTATATGATGCAATAGGTCACACTACCCAAATTAGAAAGATTAGCAGATGATGAAAGGTTTGGATAATGTTTTGTATAAAGTTTCAAAACTGAAACTTGGGAATGTCATTCTAAAAGTAATACCAGCTTACTAAGCCTTATATTCATTTATTCATAAGATTAATCTCATTCCAAAATACTCAAAGATTTTTGCTGATATCTTCTCATTATTCCTCATGAATATACCCAAGAAAGAAACAGGATCCAATGCCTGTTATGAATCAATTTTTTCTAAGTCAAGGGCACTGAATCCAAAGGGAGACATTCAAATATGTGTTAGATACTTTAATAATTAAATTTAACCTCTACCAAGAAAAATTAAATTTGCTTCATGAGTTGTCAATTTTAGTAAACTTGGTAGAGTAAACTGGATACATAGCCATTATTCATATGCAATAGTAAAAAAAAAAATCTTCTCCAGAGATGATAAATTTCTGTGCAGACCAACAGTTCTTTTCTCCTTTGTCATGGGAATCCTAAGACCTGAACCTGGGAAATCAACCATTATTATAGTGGCTCATGATAATCCAGTTTCTGAAAGCCACCATATTTGCACTATCACATTATCATAATTCTAGAGCTGATTACATGGAGAGCAAGAGCTGACTGTGGGTTGTATGATGTGGTTTAATGAGGCCCAGAATCTGACTCTAATTATACCTTAAAAGCATTCTCACAGGGGGTCAGATTGGGTGGGAATCTGATCCTCATCTGCAAGTGACAATGGATTATAACTTTGGACATTCATGTCGGCCCTCAGCAGTATATACTTCATCCAAAATCAGACACACGTTCACAAGACACAAATAGCTCGTTTGGTGTTTGCATGCTGGTCTTCATCCAATGACTCCGGATGAAGCCATTGCCAAGTTTTCTGTGGAGAGAGAATGCTTTGGCATTACAAAACTGCACAACAAAATTAAACAAATGGTTCATCTTTCTTTTAACCCAATGATTTTCATTATTTCAAAGTTTACAAATGAATGCTTTTAGGGCTTGATGAATTACTGGAAAAGTCTTCTACAGACTCCCATCTGTTTTGCCAAGTGATTTCCTACAATTTCTTACAAACTACATATCACCCAAGTAACACCTCACTCTCATCCCTTTCAATTTACAGAACTCATCATCTGAGCAGAAATCTAATTAAACAGCCTTAATTCCTCCACAAGAACCTTGTCACTTTACATGACAACTAGCACTGGAGAAACTCAGAGAAAGCCGTAAGAGAGTAAACTTTCCATTAAAATAAAACAACAACAAAAATAGATTAACAACTTAGTGAGAAAATAATGGAAAAGAATTTTAAGAAGTGATTACAAACAAGGCAAGATAAACCAAAGACGCCAGTGCTGGAACTTTGAAGGGATGTTGGATTAGAAAATCCCCTTCAAGGATGACCTTGGGCAAGAATGGTAAGGACTGCTGAGCCTTTATCTTCTTGAAACCATTATGGCAATTGGCCACCCTTTCCCAGCCACCCTTTCCCAGTTTTTCTTGGCCATCATCTTTAGAGTCACAGTCACCTATCATTCGCAAAATGCACATCTATTAAGTGTCAAGGTGTTGTATTTGCTGTAAAAGAACTTGATTATCGGAATGTGCAGAAAATTTGGTACACATTGGTGATTCTAAGTGTTTGCTTAGCTAATAAACTATGTCTTCTGATTTTTCAAAGTACATGGGAAGAGGAATGTGATGAAAAGATATAGTCCTTATCTGACCTACAAAAGTGAAGTTCTGCGGGTGACCCAAATTTTGATCATTTCTCATAAGCTTGTCTTTCACTCCATATATGATTAACTCCAAACTTGTCTAGTATAACTACAAACTCATCCATTCTACCTTATTTCTCTCCTGAAGAAGACAAAACAGAGTAGTTGAAAATCCATTAGTTTTTACAGTCCTAGACAAACATTTCTTAGGAGTCTACCTGAAGTTGCTCTTTCAATGTCTCTGCCTCCTGAATCCCACACCGTCTTGGCCTTCATACTCTGCTTGTGTGTGTGTGTGTGTGTGTGTGTGTGTGCAAGAGACAGGGTCTCACTCTGTCGCTCAGGCTGGAGTGCAGCTTCACTCCATAGGTCACTGTAGCCTCGACCTCCCAGGCTCAAGCAATCCTCCAGTCTTGGCCTCCTTTGTTACTGGGATTACAGGTGCACACCACCACACCTGTCTAGTTTTTTACATTTTTTTGTAGAGACGAGGTCTCACTATATTGCCCAGGCTGTTATTGAATCCTTGGGCTCAAGTGATCCTCCTGCCTTGGCCTCCCAAAGTATGCTGGGATTACAGGCATGAGCCACCGCATGCCATTCTCTGTTCTCCACCGTTTTAAAAATATTTGGCACTTACAATAAAAAAGCCATTCATTTGCTTTACCCTCATTTAAAAAACAAGTTATGAAAACAATGTGGTGGGGGCGGGGAGAATTGGGTGGCTGAAGGGGAACCTTCAAACTGTTTTCCATTCTCAAGAAAAGCAGAGGTAAATCCCTGGGAGGAGATGTGGACTTATAAGGATGTGGCACTTCCTCATGGGTCGTGGGAAGGAATTCATTGATTTAATTTACAACAATTAGGAGGTACCTCTGTGTTGTGAGTTTTTTTAGCTCCAGCTGGCATGGGAATTATTTTCCCGGGGAATGCTCATGCCCAAATACAAGGACACCTTCAGGAAAAGGAAAAGGAAGAAGTACCATCTAGGAACCAAGGATGTGAACCAGGAAATTCTTTTCCACTGCACTGATTTAAAAGAATAGCATTCTAGCGCCTAACAAACTCCATGGCCTTTTGGAGTTTCCTAGTGCTGTGAAGGTTTCCCTTGGACATGAGATAGTTTTGCAAGACAATATCCATATTATTTTCTCAATAACCAAAAGTATCATTTCCTGAAAAAGAGTTAGAAATGCCAATTGTCACTGTGAAACTCACACAGGTCTATGTGTTCCTTGAACCCTCACTAAACCTTCAAAACCAAAGTTCAAATTCAGATGCAACATGAAAGCCTTTCCAGCTCTCATCTCTCCCAAACTGGTTCCTCCGGATCCTTCCTTCTTCCACACTTTCCATTTCTCCAGAATGAACTACTTGCTTTGTGTATATACACTGTCTTTCTATCCCCATGCCTTTATTTGCCTGGCAAGCAGTGCTGTCTCCCTGATTCCATAAACTCAAATGTTACCTACCCTTGAAGGCAGGCTCAGATCTTGCGCTACCTTCCCCAGTCCCCAGCTAGAAGCAATTTCTGGCTTCTCTGAAATTTTGAAGTAGATAATCCACACCTTCTTTATGGTAATTATGACTTTCTACTTTATTTTGTGTTATAAGTGCTCTTCTGTCTTAGTGAAGATAGTAAACTTCCTGTGGGCAGGGTCCTTTGGCACCTAACACAGTTGGTACTCCATCCGCACTACCAAAATGAACAAACTAGCAAGACACTGTAACAAATTAAAGTAACTGTCCACAGGCAAAATGTACACCCCTCCCAGAAATATTTGTTTAGCAAACACTGTTCCTAGATCAAGTCTCTAGAACAAAAAGTCATGTTAAGCGAAATTATCGAAAACTTGGAAAAAAGAGAAAGAGAAGACTGTGAGCCCTGCCAAAGTCCCACGAGAGCATATTCCATGAAGTCAGCGTAAGTCAGGGTCATCTGACTCTCCAGACTGGGATGTAGCAGAGTCTGACTTTCTATTTACTAGTGGTTAGGGCTTAGACTCTGCAAAGTTAGATGTTAACTTAGAGAAACCCAATAATATGCAACTTATTTTGTCCAAATGTTTTAGCCTTATTGCCCTGTAGGTCACTAACCAGTTTTGTATCCAAATTAGCTATGCTAGTCTGGCATTCTTTTCCCCTGCTACCCCTTCCCCACATTTATATATATCCGTTTCTGGTATCCTCCTTGGAAGCAGCTTTATCATCTTGCTGGTTCCTTCATTAAGAAGTTAAATAAATCTTTGATGTGGACTGACTCAATCATTATATGAGAAATGGGTGTTCAACTTTTGAAAATTATACTTTCAGAATACTAATAATTAGGAATAAAACAAATGTAAAATAAGTACTGTAAGTATCATTATTTTCTACTCATAATTTTCTTTAATTTTATCTATAATAAATTTCCCAAATACCAAACTTACTCACCCATAAACATGTGTTTCCATTCCAAAGGATTTATACAAAAACAACAAAGAAAAAAATGAATATTCTTTACTTCTTGTTTAGAATTACCTCTAATGGCATGTATGTGTCTATTTGCAACTCTGCTACAGTCAATTCAGTAATAGCTTTATTTGAAAAGCCTGTATTGCGACTAAAATCATATCTGATCTATTAAAATAAAACTAAAATCTCCTTGTAAATTTCTTCAATTTATCTATCATTTGAAATTACTGAACATCTTAGAATGTAATTTTACATCATGTTAGGATGAATAGCGTCTTGTAAATTCAAGCCATAATAATATTGCATTAGGAGCAATGCATTTGTTCTGAAATCACAACAAGTCATAATGGAAACCAGACATTAATGCTTTAAGGAGTAACTAGCTGAAATTGAATGAAATAATCACCCAATCCATAAAGCATTTGTAAGATTTACCATAAAGCTCAGGTAATTTTTCTTTTTACTGAAGAGAAATAATTCTTTCTTATTGTCCTAAACATCAAATGCTATCACATCATAAAAATAAAATATGGCACACAGATTATTCCATTTTGTTCATCCATTTATTCATATAATACATATTCACTTTACCCTATAATAATGAAAACATTATGCTTGTTCACTATTATTTCCAATGTTGTTTAATCAACAAGGCTCAACATGTTCCCTGGCAAGATGTTTGCCAAAAGAGAATCCAGTCTAAGCAGAGGGTTCAAAAGGTCTGGATTCTGCAACACACTGCTGCCACTGCTGCTGCCTTCACACTCTCAACTTCATCTCAACATGATGAAAAACTGATTCTACCCTGACAATCATGTAGCTTTTAAAGCAAGAGGGTCTACTAAGTGAACCAATGAGCTCACTGGACAGTCCTAATCTGCTCTCTCACCTGTGTTTTGCTCTAATTCCTCCTTTTCTTTCCTTTTGTATGCCTTGCCCTCTTCCACCTATCATAAACTCCATCAGCACCTCAAATGATGAACAGCTGGAGTAGATGGCTTAGGTAGGAGATGAGAACATCCCTGATTTCTATCTCCCTGGATATTATCTTTGGAAAACACAACAAATTTGGAGTTGGAAAAAGTTGCTAACTCATGTGTTTCTCTTAGTAACCAGTTTTATATTTCTGATCACAAGGGGAGCACTTGTAAGTAAAAGCGCAGACTTTACAAACACAAAGTATTTTAAGCCTTCCACCAAAGCACCAGTGTTTGCACAGTAGACATGCTTTTACACTGATAGGATCTTTCTGAAAGCAATCTTTGCTAATTTCTGCTATGCTGAGAAATGTATCACCAACAAACACCATTATGTTGAATAAATAAGCTGACACCTCAATACCTAGGGTACTGAAAAATAATAGTTGTGAAATCTATAGTAACTGGCTCAAGTCCTGACTCTTCCATAAAGTTTCAGAAAAATTGTACTCACATTTTTTTCTCTTTTAATCCCCCCTTCTCAAACTATACTCCATCTAATCTAAGATACCAGCAACTGTCTCATCTATATTTTGTATGCCAGTAGGAACAAACAAATGTTGTCCATTAAACTGTCTCACCATTCATTTAAGTTGCAGCTCAATTTCAGCGATATTAGTCTGTAAAAAAACTGCTAATCTTAGAATCCATAAATGCAATATTCTACTAGCTTGGCACCTGATTGGCTACTCTACTGTTCTTTAAATATGTTGTTATATGTGTGTACATTGTTCTCTAACATATTGTAATCTTTATTATTATTTGCTACATTGTGCATCTACTCACAGTTATAGGCACATAGGAGGCTATAAACTTATAATTACTGCTTAGACGATCAAAGGGACTTCAAGAAACTCTTATTGCAAAATGGAGTTACTGTCAAAATTTTAAATGCATGCTCAAAATAATTTGCTTCTCCAACTTTAGATATTTTGGGGGAGCTGAACTTGCAAGCATTCAAATAGTGTTCAAAATTTGCCATTTGGAGAGTCATCAAGCAAATTCATCTAAAACAAATTCACTGAGCTCCTACTGTGTGAAAATCAATGCATTAGAGTCTATGAGATACAAAGACGAATTAGATTTGATTTCCATCCTCTAAGACTTCACATTCTGGTTGGAAAAATGGAACTGCTACATGAAAGAATGATAAAGCCATGAGAAGATTATTACTATTCTTGCATTGCTGTAAAGAAATACCTGAGACTGGGTAATTTACAAAGAAAAGCGGTTTAATTGGTTCACGGGTGCTGCAGGGCGCTATACAGGAAGCAGGGCACCAGGTATATGCTCAGCTTCTGATGAGGCCTCAGGAAGCTTTTACACATGGTAGAAGGCAAAGCCAGAGCTGGCACGTCAAATGGCGAAATTAGGAGCAAGAGAGAGTTGGGAGGGGGGAGTGTCACACACTTTTAAACAGCTAGATCTTGTGAGAACTCACTCATCATGGAGTCAGCACCAAGCCATGAAGGATCTGCCCCCATGACCCAAACACCTCCCACCAAGCCCCACCTCTAGCACTGGGGATTACAATTCGACATGAGATTGGGGTGGGGACATCTCTCCTTTCTCTGAATCACATATACGACATCATAAAATGTTATGTGATTCAGAGAAAGAGGCGATGACTCTGGTCCCGGGAACCACAGAAACATTCACAACTGAAGTGCCCCTTGACTTAGGACTTGGAGGGTACACAGGAAGCATTCTGACAAATAGACATGGGTTGGAGGGATTGGCCTACCAGGCAGAGGGAACTGCTTGGTTAAGGGCCAGAAGGCTTAAAAGTGTAGTGAATGGCAATTGTTTAGTTTCAGTTCATGGGGTGGAGTGGTAAAAAAGACAGTTTGGGAGAAGATGGAAGAGGACTTTGAAAATCACATACATAAAGGAAGTGGCATCTATTTTTTCCTTATGCAGTGTAGAGTCATTGCAGGTTCTGCTATTGTTGCAATTGTGGTTTATTTCATGGAAACACATCTGACAACTAAGATGCATTAATATACACCTGCAGTGGGTTAAATTGTGTCCGGAAAAAAAGATATGTTCAAGTCCTAACCCCTGGTACCTGTAAATGGGACCTTATTTGAAAATAGACTCTTTTTTTTTTCTTTTTTGAGACAAGGTCTCACTCTGTCACCTAGGCTGGAGTGCAGTAGTGCAATCTCAGCTCACTGCAGCCTCGATTTCCCAGACTTGGGTTATCCTTCCACCTCAGCCTCCCAAGTAGCTGGGACCACAGGTGTGTGCTCCCACGCCTGGCTAATTTTTTTGTATTTTTTAGTAGAGATGGGTTTTCGCCATGTTGCCCAGGCTGGCCTCCTGAGCTCAAGCGATCCTCCTGCCTTAGCCTCCCAAAGTGCTGGGATTACAGGGTGTGAACCACCATGCCTGACCTGAAAATAGTCTTCGCAGGTGTAATCAAGTTAAAGTGAGGTAAGGCTGGAGTAGGGTGTGCTCTTTATAACAATACGGAAATTTGGACGCAAATTCAGAGACACAGCAGGAGAATGTGACAACAGAGGCAGAGCTGAGAGTGCTGTAGCTGCAAACCAAGGAACTCCAAGAATTGCCTGCAACTACCAGAAAATGGGAAGAGGCAAGGAAGGATCCTCCCCTAGAACATTAGGAGGGAGCATGGCCCTGCCAAAATCTTGATTTCAGACTTCTAGCCTCCAAAACTGAGAGAATAAATTACTCTTGTTTTATGCTTTCCCAGTTTGTGGTAATTTGTTATGGCAGCCCTAGTACACTATTACAATACCTTTTTTGACTGTTCTTTGTAAGGGCAATTAAAATCTACAACATTAGGACTGCTATGTAATGCTAGATCAGGGAGAGCTATAATGGGAATGGGAGGCAGCCCTGGATGGGAGAGATTCTCTGAAGTTCTGATTCCTTTTAATTTCATCCATCTTTTATTTTGGCTTTTGCAAAATATTTAATTTTAAGAAAGATTCTTGTTTTAAAATTATAAAGCATGAGGATATCAAAACCTTGATCTGGCAGTTTTCATACGAAACATACCATACAGAAATACAGAGATACTCACCTCAACATGTTGACAGGTTTGGATGAGTTTAGCCAAAAGGGTCTCCAGTTCTGTGTTCCTCTTAATAAGGTTGGTGAGGTTACTCTCTAAGTTTTGCTGTTCAAAA